>NC_142317.1:26111071-26412142 GCF_054855325.1 Carica papaya
AGTTAGGATAGATGTTCTTAATGTTGCTCATGAATCCAAGTTGTCCATTCACCCCTGAAGTACTAAGATGTACCGAGACTTGAGGCACCAATACTGGTGGCCTAGAATAAAGAAAGATATTGTTAAGGCTGAGCATCAGAGACTCGAAAGTTTATTGTAAGGCCTCCCTATTCTAAATTGGAAGCGGGAGCATGTAACCATGAACCTTGTTATTGATTTGTCCATAACCAGTTTTGGTAGGAACGCAATATGGGTCATTATAGATAAGTTGACCAAGATCGCCCATTTTCTACCTATCAGAATAATAGGCGCCACCAGCAAGTTAGCCCACCTTTACGTCAAGGATATTATTCAACTCTATGATGTCCCCTCTTTTATCGTTTCATACAGAGACCCTTCTAGGACAGTCTTCAAGAAGCCCTTAGTTCGGGATTGTACTTCACTACTACCTATCACCTCAAACTAATGGTCAGTCTAACCGTACCATCTAGACACTAGAAGATATATTGCACACTTGTGTTCTCAACTTTGGTGATAATTGGTATGAGTATCTTCCTATATGTGAATTTACTTATAACAATAGTTATCATTCTAGCATCAGTATGGCTCCATATGAAACCCTGTATGGTAGGCCCAGTCGTTTCCCCACCTACTGGAAAGATATTGGAAACCAGCGTCACTTGGGACACGACTACATCAGGAAAACATTGAGAAAGTCTCCATTATTCAGAAGAACCTCGCCACCGTGTGGAGTCATCAGAAGAGCTATGCTGACAACCGTAGGAGACCACTGGAATTTGCTATTGGCGACCATGTGTGACATCTCAAATGCTAATTAAAGCATAAAGATGCCGATACAGAAACAGATTACGAGTGCGCAGAGATAAAATGTATGCATTGCAATAAATAGTTACAAATTTCTTACAAAATAATAATAGAGTTTCATACAATACTAAAGCAAAAACAAAATTAATTCCAAGTATCTACAAAAGATGGATACATCAAAGTGCAGGACAACTGTGCACTCATAACGGTTCATGGATCCATGGAAACTTCAAAGGCTTTAAGTGGTAGATCAACGATGGGTTCCTCATTATCTTCTTCATTTGAGGGGGGATAGAAAGAGGTGAGTTCCATATACTCAGTAAGAAAAATAGTATTTAGATAACATCGTAAGATTTTCAAGGTAATTAAAAAGTACCATCATTACTTACCATCAAGATTCATGTCGGGGGTTCTTTATTAATTATGAAATCAATTTATTTATTAAAGGAGACATCAAATCCATCATGTCAAAGTCACATCATATCAATCAAATTAACCATGCTGAAAATAGAAAAAATCAAACAAATCATGACATGCTCTTTATTTAATTTTATTCTTCACACGAAATCATTCTGACTTTCATCTACTGAGGACAATATAAATTCCTGACTATCCATGTGGAATGACCAATTCAATTCATGTTATAATAACAATTTGTGGCTCACTAAACCAACATCACATTTATGGCTTGCCAAACCATGACATGATATATGAGCACGGTCGTGCCAATCACAGTGGTCCTATCTATAAACTATGGCCCTGGTTGTACTTTGCAAAGGTGACCCCTACAATTATATCACGTCACCACTCTCATTAGAGAGTATGCCATCATCCACAAGGAGAGGTCCTCTCACGTCTTTTCAGACTAGATGAGGGAGAAACATAAATCCTTCAGAGATAAAAAGCCCAACGAAACATTTTATGAATCATGCATGCTGATTCCAATACATATTTCTCATGCTTATACGTCATTTCCTGCTTTATTACTTCACCCTCACACAATGTATTATGCATCAATATTTATCCAAGAATTTGATCATTTTAATTAAACATGCAAATAATCAATTTACATATGTTCATAAAAATGTACATTAACATAAAATTATTTTATTCAAGCATATAAGATTAAGCACGCAACCATTTAATTTAAACTTTGCTAATTTAATCTAAAAATACTCCTTAGGATGTTTAAAAGTAAATACTAAATTTCGTACCGAAACCACGATGTTTCCTATGCCTTTTCTTCGTCCCCTCTCCTTCTTTGTAGATTACTCTCTCTCTCTAAAACCCTTTGGGTGATGGAAAAATGAAGTGGAAGTAGTGAAGAAATGGTGAAGTCTTGTCCCTATTTATAGAAAATTGGGACCGGTAGATTTGCACTGAGTGGTGAAATCTGGTGAAGAGAGAGAAAGTCAAGGTGAAATGATAAAATGTGATAATTGACATGTGACCGACTATTGGACGACGTGACATGATGGTTGCACGAAAATCAAGGCATCCCACCCAAACAATAACGGTACGTCGCCCAAGTGTCAGCAGCATGGCGCCTAAACTAGTGGCAGTGCTCGCAACCCAAGCCTACAACGCGTAGTAAGCCTAGCCAACCATGCACATTGGCCTACTGTGTGCAGGCTCAAAAGTGCCCGACCTACTGCGCGGATGGGGCGCGCAAAGGGCGTGAAGAGCTGCTCGTTCGTCTGCGCGCGAAGGGTAGCATGCACAGACTACACCTCGTGCCCCGTACAGATGCGATGTGCACACAAGCGCACATCCTGTGTTGCCCCACAAGCGACGTACAAAGCCTGCGTGGGGGGGGACCTTCCCGCAGCCATTCCCACAGGATTTTTCGTTATTTTTCCTCTGTTCTTCTTCTAAAATATTTTTAATTAAATTTAAATATAAATTATCTACAAATAAATGAAATAATATAATTTTAATAATTATTTAACTAAATAAATACAAAATTAAAATATGAAATTCATCTAGAAATTCAAAATACGAAATTCAAAGAGTTTAAATAGCCTTAGTGCCCAAATAAATAGGGATTCAAATTAAAATTAGCACGAAGGTTTGTCATGGTTGTTGGCATAGCTTTTTTGGCAAATTTAAGCAGTGGCTAGGTTCATTCCAATGATGGTGACTTTCTCGATAGTCTCCTGGATGTAATCAGGTCTTAAACGATGCTGGTTCTTGATTTCATTCCAGTAAGTAGAAGAACGATAGGGCCTACCATACAAGGCTTCATACGAAACCATGCCGATGCTAGAATGATAATTGTTATTATAAGCAAATTTACACAAGAGAAGGTACTCATACTAATTATCTCAAAAGTTAAGGACATAAGAGTGCAACATTTCTTTGAGCGTCTAGATAGTACATTCAGACTAACCACCAGTCTGAGGATGATATGCAGTGCTGAAGTACAATCCCGAACCAAGTAGTTCTTGAAAGTTGTCCCAGAAATAGGAGGTGAACCGAGGATCTCTGTTTGATACAATGGATGAGGGAATGTCGTGGAGTAAAACAATCTCCTCGACATACAAGCAGGCTAACCTGTTGGTGAAATTTGTAGTTTTGATTGGTAGAAAATGAGCAGTCTTGGTCAACTTGTCAACGATGACCTTGAGGAAAACATGATCACCTACATCAAATTATAAATCTTTCCTTTGAATCTTAGCTTAGCTCTTTTGTCGACTCTAAGCAGTGATGAGATTATTGCGGATGGTGGTAGCTGTGGTATGGGAAGAGAGTAAAACTGTGACATCCTTGGTGCCAATTAAGGCAAATGGGTGTCAGATATAGATTCGGAATAACGAGTGCATGATAATATTTATACAGCGGAATCAAACCTTAACAAATCCCTTACAAATATATATATAATGTTCCACATGACTCAAACATGTGGATCCACGGGATCCTCATAAACTTCTAAGGGTAGGTCTACCTGCGGTTTCTCATTTTCTTCCTCATCTGGGTGGGATGGAAAGAGTGAGTTCCATATACTCAGTAAGAAAATCAATATTAAATTAACATCGTAAGATTTCAAAAATTTATTATTTTATCTCACTGTTTAGCTTCCTTGTTTACCTAACTCATCATTAGAAAAGGAAACAATTTATTTGAATATCAAAATAATACGTTAGCACAGAAAATCAAATAAATCATGAAATGCACATATTTTTCATGTCATGCTTCGTGAAGTCGTTACAAACTTTCATCTCTGACGGTAGATACAGATTTTCAACTGCCCAAGCGGAATGACCAGATCAGATACATATACGATAATTTACTCAGGCCCACTTCTGGCTAGCTAAACCATGGTACGATCTATGACCACGGCTGTACCAACCATAGTTGTCCTAACAGATATCTATAGTCATGACATTACTTAGCCACGGGTGACTCCTAGAGATAGTGTGATACAACTATCATCAGAGGGCATGCCGTCATCCACTAGGAGCGGTTCTTTTATGTCTTTCTAGACCAAATAGGGGAGGAGGAAACAAATTCTTCAAAGGGAAAGGAGACTAGATAGCCCTCAGAGATAGAAAGCCTACTGAGATACTTGATGCAATATGCATGTCAATATAGATGCACTTCGAACCATACAAGCTTCATTCCACTTTTCTCTTTTTCTTTTCCTTTTACTTTGGCTATTACGGACTATATATTATATATATTATATGCAAATTCATCAAGTGTCAGTAATTCACATAGCATGCAGGAAAATTAGAATAATTCGACTCATTTGAACAAGGGGCATGCAAAATAGACAAAATAATAATCATATTAAATTTTCTTATCTAAAAATACTCCTTAAGATGTCGAAAGTAATACTAGATTCCTTACCGAATCCTTGATGTTTTTTTCTTCACCGTTTTCCTTTCTTTCTATTCTTCTCTCACTAATTTACTATCTCTCTCTCTCTAAACCTTAGAAAAATAAAAGAAATGGAAGTGTGGAGAGGAAGGGAAGGGGAAGGGAAATTTATAAAATTTTGAAATTGTTGGATTCACCCCAAGTGGCAAAATCCAGTGAAGAGAGAGGAGAAAAGATTCTTAGCGCAAAAAATGAGGGAGGAAAATTTCCTCCACCTGCGGTGGCAACACGTTGCCCATGGCAGCAGTGCCTTGTCGCTGCGCTGCAGGCTAACCTACTAGAGCATAGGTCTGCTGTCGCGTGCATAGGGGCTAGCCTGCATGCACGTAGGGCCTGAGCGCACTGGGTACCGCACGCACAGTCCTACTATGTGCAGTCCCCAAGTGCACAGAGTTTGTCCGTGTAGGCTTGCTGCACGAATGGCACGCGTACAGTGTGTGGCACCAATCCGTGCACAAAGTGACAAGCAGACGGCCTGCCTGCGCGTGGCAGGGCACGCACACAAGTCCCAATCTTACGCGCAACGCAAGGAGGGTACATGCGCACTATGCGCACATATCGTGCTTATGTGCGAAGGGGACGTGTGCACTATGCTCACATCCTGTGCATGCCGGTGTGTGGATGAGGCGTGCGCATTTTGCACACAGTCCTCAACACCCACGCGGGCAACTTGCTTTTTTCGTGGGATTTTTCCCACGAGCATGTTGTATCCCATTTTGCCATTTTCTGATTGTTTTTCTAAATTTTTCCTTTGAAATAAAATAAAATAAATTATAATTAACATTAATAAAATAAATAAAAAGAAAAGTAGATCAAAATCATGAATCTCAAGAAATATTAAACAGTGTAAATTAATTTAAGTTAAGGCGGCCAACCGCCCAAGAAAATAGAGTTTCCAAAGTATTTTAGCACAGTGATAGGTGGGGTGTTACATCCCTCCCACCTAAAGAAATTTTATCGCCAAATCTATCTCGAATAAATCTAGATACTTTTTCCTCATTTCATTCTCTAACTCCCACGTCGCTTCTTCTGGGGTGTGATGCTGTAAACGTACCTTCACCATGGGAATCATCTTGTTACGTAAGACCTTATCATTCCACTTGAGAATTTCCACAAGAACCTCCTTATAGGTCATATCAACCTGTACGTGTACCACATCACAAGGAATAACATGAGAAGGATAAGGATGGTACTTCTTGAGCATTGAGACATGGAAGACATCATGTAAACCTGCAAACTCTCGAGATAGAATGAGGTGATATTCCACGGGTCTTATGCACTTGATGATCGAAAAAGGTCCCACATAACAGGGGCTCAACTTGCTTCTCTTTCTAAATAGTATCATGCCTTTGTAGGGGTAGACTTTAAAGAAAGCTTGATCTCCCACGGTAAAATCCAAGAGTCGCCTATGATTATCGACATAAATCTTTTGGGGGCTTTCGTCAGTTGCCAAATCCTTGCGAATGATTGCAACCTTCTCTATGGTCTCCTAAATGAAGTCTGATCCTAAGTGATGCTGGTTCCCAACTTCACTCCAACAAGTAGGGGAACGACAAGGCCTTTCATACAAAGCTTCATACGAGGGTATATCAATGTTGGAATGGTAATTGTTATTATAAGCGAATTCACAAAAAACACTCATACCAATTATCATCAAAGTCGAGAACACAAGCACATAACATGTCTTCTAATGTCCAGATCATATACTCAGACTGACCATCCGTCTGGGGATGATAAGTAGTGCTAAAGTACAACCCAGACCCTAAACCTTCTTGGAAACTATCCCAAAAGTGAGAGGTGAACCGGGGGTTGCGGTCGGATATAATGGATGAGGGAACTCCATGAAGTCAAACAATCTCATCCATATATAGGTGGGCTAACTTACTGGTGGAGTCCATGGTTCCAATAGGCAGGAAATGGGTAGTCTTGGTCAGCCTATCCACAATGACACAAATGGCATTTCGATCAGAATAGGTCTTGGGTAATCCGGTGACAAAATTCATAGTTACGTGCTCCCATTTCAATTTAGGAATTAGAAGACCCTGTAGTAAGCCTCCAGGTTTATGATGTTATTCCTTTATCCATTGAAAAGTAAGGCATCGAGAGACGTAGTCAATGATATCCTTCTTCATTTCTTGCCACCAATATTTTCGTTTCAAGTCCAGTACATTTTGGTACTTTTACAATGAATGGATAACTTGGAATCATGGGTTGTCTTGAGTACATTTGTGCGTACTGCATTGGGGACCTAAATTTTTGTTTCCAAATCTAAACAATCCATCATCAGAGATCCTAAAATCAAGAGATTTATCTAAAGTGAACTTACCTAGGTTCTTGATGAGTTCTAGGTCCATGGCCTGTGCTTCCTAGATCTTCATAAAAGATTTAGCAGGGCTCAGATCTAGGCGAGGTAGGTGCCTTTGCCATAATAGTTAAGGTGGACTGATTGCATGGTGTCCATCATCTTCCAACTGGAGGCCATGGTTTGGGCCAGAACAGTAGGCTCTCGTCGACTTAGAGCATCAGCAACTATATTCCCTCTCCCAAGGTGATAAATGATTTGACAATCATAATCCTTCAAAAGATCCATCTAGTTTCTTTGCCCCATGTTTAAATCTAGTTGTGAAAAAATGTATTTGAGATTCTTATGGTCACTGTAGATTTCAAAAGTTTGACTATAGAGGTAATGCCGCCATATCTTTAGGGCAAAGATAATGGCTGCTAGCTCTAGGTCGTGGGAAGTTTTGCTCATTAACTGTGAGCCGTCGGGATCCAAAGGCGGCTACTCTGCCATGCTGCATCAAGACACACCCCAAACTAATATGAGATGCATCACAGTAAACTTGAAATCTCTCCTCATTATCCAAGAGGATCAACACAGGTGCAGAGGTAAGATGACGCTTTAGGTCCATGAAGCTTTCACTACATGCATAATTCCAAATGAAGGGTACACACTTTCTGGTGAGTTGAGCAATGGGGGTAGCAATCTTGGCAAATCGTCAATGAATCATCGGTAGTAGTCTACTAAACAAAGGAAACTATGTACCTCAGCCACATGATTGGCAGACTCTAGTTGGTCACTGATTCCACCTTAGACGGGTCTGCAGAAACTCCTTCACTTGAGATTATATGACCAATAAAAGAAACTCAATCCAACTAAAAGGAGCACTTGCTTAGTTTCGCATATAGTTGGTTTTGCCAGAGGACTTCTAACACTTTAGCCAAATACACAATGTGTTCCCCATGGCTTTTGGAATACACCAAAATGTCATCAATAAAGACGATGACGTACCGATCCAACGCATACCAGAAGACTCAGTTCATTAGGTCCATGAAAACTATTGGGGCATTGGTCAATCCGAACGACATCACCCTAAACTCGTACAATCCATATCTACACCGAAAGGCAATTTTTGAAATATCTTCTTCCTTCACTATCAACAGGTGGTACCTGGTTCTGAGATTGATCTGAGATAAGACCATGGCTCCTTATAGTTAATTGAGGTCGTCAATTTGGGGTTATGGGTACTTGCTTTTAACTTTCACTTGATTGAGTTCCCTGTAGTCCACGTAGAGTCAGAGGGTACAATCCTTTTTCTTTACGAATAACACCGAAGCACCCCAAGGAGAATGGCTAGGGCGAATGAATTTTTTGGTGATAAGATTAGAAAGCTGATGGTTCCAACTCTATTATCTTAGTGCGACTCATGCGATACGCAGGCTTCGAGATCGACTGGGTTCTTGGCAATAATTCAATCACGAACTCTACCTCACGTGGGGAGGTAGACTAGGGAGTTCGATGGGAAAGACATTAAACAAATTGCAAAAAATGGTATGGAGACATTAAACAAATTGCAAAAAATGGTATGGAACACATAATACGATCAGTGTCCATATTCTTGTTCATTTAATTGTTAGAAAAAAATGATAACAACTACTTTTATTTCTTTTTTAGGGATCGTAAAGTTATAATTTTACTTTTAAAATCTATTATAGCTCTATACTTTTCTAACCTATCCATTCCTAATATTACATCAAATCCTACAAATCTAATAGTATCAGATTTACACATACTTTTATCCCTAAAGTTGTTATCCTACAGTCCTTATATACGCAATGAGCCTCTAGTAGTCCTTTAGAGGGAGTTTCTACTACTAGTGTTTTTTCTTAAAGCTTCTAGTCTAAATTATAGGTTACAAGCACATGCACAGGAAATAAAAGAGTGAGTTGCACCAGTATCAATCAAAACTTTGGTAGGAGTATTATTAATAGAAAATATACTCTTAATGAGAACAAGAGAAAAAATGACTTTAGATTCATCTAAGTGGTACACTTGACCTCGTGCTATGGGTTAGGCTACATCCTTCGGTCATTGAGGGTAGTCTTTTATAAGGTGTTGGGTGCTTCTGCACTGATAGTAGGCATTATTGATACACCGATAGGGCAGGACACCATGCGAGTGACCAAAATGTTAATAAAGTTAGTTAACTCGGGCAGGTAGGGGTAAGGCAGGAGGAAAGGCTATTCTGGTTCATTTGTCTAGGGGGTTATTTACTGGGTCTGACAATCTTTCTCTAAGCTGTTAGGGTTGTTGTTGGGCTCAAACTCAAGTAAAGCATTGGTGCTTAGATGAGATAAGATCTTAGGCCAACTAGTCATGTTCAAGCACCTCTACATACGAGCTGGGTCTCAACATCGCTACCCTGTCATAAATGTCAGCATGAAGGCTTTTGAGAAACTTCCTACTTTTTTGGCTTTCGGGGGTGACAATCAAAGGGGCAAACCTAGACAATTGAATAAATCGGGCTACATATTGGGCTATAGACAAGCTTCCTTAATGGAGGTTCTAAAATTCCTCTTCTTTCTTTTCTCTAACCTAAGCATGGAAGAAGTTATCAAAGAAAGCATCCATGAAAACTTCCCAGGTAATAGGGGTAGGTAGTACTTTTTTCTTAAGTTGCCACCAGTGATCAGCTTCACCGTTTAACATGAAGGTTGTAAACGGTACTTTTTGTTCTTCGATAAGGTCTAGTACAGATACGAGCTTTTCTATTTATAGGATCTAGGCTTTGGCTACTAAAGGATTAGGGCCACCTTTAAAGTGTGGGGGTTAAGTTTCCTAAACTATGCTATATTGTGAGAAATAGACCGATTTATATTTCAGAATTCAAGGGCAGGGGATGGACAAGGGTTGGCTTGGTTTTGTCCTATGGCTACACTTAATCCTTAAATGGATCGAAAAAGTTCTATAAATTTAGCCCTAGTTGGATGAACAAGGGCTTCAAGTCGTTCAATATGCTCTATAGATGGTTTTTCCAGCGTCATTTCTATAAAAGAAAGGAAGACACGAGTTGGAGGCTTAATCTTTGAAAAGAGGACACTTATCTTCCCTAGGTACTCTAAAAGGTTTATCTATCCTAGGCCTCAGTACAAGGAGTTTGTTCTGTGATATTCTACTCTGATACCACCTGTGACATCCCAAATACTAATTAAGGCAACTGGGTGTCAGATACAGATTCAGAATAGAGAGTGCATGATAATATTTATGCAGAAGAATCAAACCTTAACAAATCCCTTACAAATATATATATAATGTTCCAAATACATACATCACTGAGGCCAGAAGTGGGTACAAAATACAAAATATATGGGCCACTTCTTTCACTATGCTACTAGAATTCATCAGAGTGCAGAAACAGTCATGTACTCAGACTTGTGGATTTACGGGATTCTCTTAGACTTCTAATGATAGGTTTGTCTGCGGTTTCTCATTTACTTCCTCATCTTGGGGGGATGGAAAGAGTGAGTTCCATACACTCAGTAAGAAAACTAATATTAAATTAACATCATAAGATTTCAAAAGTTTATCATTTTATCTTATCGTTTAACTTCCTTGTTTACCTAACTCATCATTAAAAAAAGAAACCATTTGTTTGAATATCAAAATAGTACGTTAGCATAGAAAATAAAATGTACATATATCATGCCAAATAATAGAGAAAATTAAATAAATTATGAAATGCACATATTTTTTGTATCATGCTTTGCAAAGTCGTTACAAACTTCCATATTTGAAGGCAGATAGAGATTTCCAACTGCCCAAGTAGAATGACCAGATCAGATACAGATAGGACAATTTACTCGGGCCCAATTTCGGTTGGCTAAACTATGATACGATCTATAACTACGGCCGTACTAACCATAGTGGTCCTAACAAATGTCTATAATTATGACATTACTTAACTATGGGTCACCCCTACAGATAGTGTGATACCACTCTCGTTAGAGACGCATCGTCATCCATTGGCAACAGTCCTCTTACGTCTTTTCAGACCATATAGGGGAGGGAGAAATAGATACCCTGAAGGGCAAAGGGAATAGATACCCCTCAGAGATAAAAAGCCTAATGAGACACTTGATGCAATATACATGTTAATACAAATACATTTCAGACCATACAGGCTTCATTCCACTTTTTTCTTTTTCTTTTCTTTTTACTTTTGCTATTATGGACTACATATTACATATATTACATGCAAATTCATCAACTATCAGTAATTCACTTAGCATGCTTGAAAATCATAATATTTCGACTTATTTTAACACGGAGACTTGCAAAACAGACAAAATAACAATCATATTAAATTTGCTCATCTAAAAATACTCCTTAAGACGTCAAAAGTAATTCTAGATTCCTTATCGAAACCTTGATGTTTTCTTCTTCACCATTTTCCTTTCTTTCTCTTCTTCTCTCACTAATATACTATCTCTCTCTCTCTAAACCTTTCAAAAATTGAAGAAATGGAAGTATGGAGAGGAAGGGAACGGGAAAGGCAATTTATAGAATTTTAAAACTGTTGGATTCAAACTAAGTGGAAAAATCTTATGAAGAGAGAGGAGAAAAGATTCTTGGCACAAAAAATGAGGGAGGAAAATTTCCTCCACCAACAACGGTGCACTACCGGAGGTGGCAGTTCTCAACCGGCGTGCTGCAGGCTAGCCTACAAGCGCATAGGCCTGCTGCCGCACGAGTAGGCCTAGTGCGCACAGGACCTAGGCACACAGTCTCTGCACGAAGTGATGCATAGATAGCCCACCTTCATGGGACAAGATGCGCGCGCAGGTCCTAATCCTGCACCGTGCATGCGGAGGGGACGTGCGTGCGGAGGGGATGTGTGCAAATTTAAAAGTTCCACGGGTTTGATAGGCTCCACGATCATAAAAGGTCCCACGAATCGAGGGCTCAGCTTTCTCTTTTTACCAAACCGCAATTTACCCTTATAAGGAAAGACCTTGAGAAAGAGATGGTGTAACACCCCGACAAACCTTCTTGCTAAATTTATAATGTGAACACCAATTTATTTAAGCCCTAAAGTCATTTAAACTCTTTGAATTTGAATTTCTTGATGAATTTCACATTTTAATTTTGTATTTATTTAGTTAAATAATTATTAAAATTATTTTATTTAATTTATTTGTAGATGATTTGTATTTAAATTTAATTAAAAAGATTTCAGGAAACGAACGGAGGAAAAATGGCAGAAAATTTAATTAAATTATTTGTAGATAATTTTTATTTAAATTTATATTTAATTTGCATGTGCGCGAAAGGCCTACGTGCACGGTAGGGTGGGGCTTGAAACACTACTCGAGTAGTGTGCACCGCCCCCTTGGGCGTCGTCCATCACCTTCGGGCAGCATGTTGTCATCACTTAAGCGACGTACCACTGTCATTTGGGTGGCATACCTATGATTTTTACACTACTATCGCATCCCCTCGTCGATCTGTCAGTCATATCCATCGGTCGTCACATCTCATCATTTCACCTTGACTTTATCTATCTTCAATAGATTTCGTCATTTTGCGCAAATCTAATGGTCCCCATTTTCTATAAATAGGGACTCCCACTTCCATTTCATTCTTTCATTCACCAAAGGATTTTAGAGAGAGAAGGAGAGGAAAGGAAGAAGAAAAGTCATAGGAAACACTAAGGTTTTAGTAAGAAATTTAATATTTACTTTTAAATATCGTAAGGAGTATTTTTAGATTAAATTAACGAAGTTTAAATTAAATGGTTGTGTGCTTAATGTTGTATGCATAAATAAAATGATTTTGTGTTAATGCACGTTTTTATGAATGTATGTAAATCGATTAATTACAGTTTAATTAAAACAATTAAATGCTTGGATAAATGTTGATGCATGATACATTGTTTGATGGTGAAGTAATGAAGCAAGAAATGATTTATAAGTATGAGAAATATGTATTGGTATCAGCACGCATGATTCATAAAATATTTTGTTAGGCTTTTTATCTCAAAGGAGTTTCTGTTTCTTCCCCATCTAGTCTGAAAAGACGTGAGAGGTCTGTTCCCTGTGAATAACAGCGTACCCTCTGACGAGAGTGGTGATGCGATATGATTGTAGGGATCAACTTTGGCCTAGTACAACTGTGACATCCCAAATGCTAATTAAGGTATAAGGGTGCCAGATACAAAAATAGATTACAAGTGCATGATAGATAATTATATGCAGTGGAACAAATTATTACAAATCCTTTACCAAAATATATGAGTTTCAATTACACATATATAACTGAGGCCAAAAGTGGCAATAAAATATAGAATATCAAAATAAAAAAATGGCCACTTCTTTTACTATTTGAATGGACTCATTAGAGTGCGGGACAAGTCACGCACTCAAGGTTTGTGGATCTATGGGATACTCATAGATTTCAAGGAGTAGATCAACGATCGGTTCCTCACGATCATCCTCATCTGAGGGGACATGGAAATGGTGAGTTCAATATACTAAATAAAAAAATAGTATTTAAATAATATCATAAGATTTTAAAAGTAAATAATTATGTCATCAACACTTACCATCAGGGGTCACATCAGGGTCTTTCTTTTAATTTATAAAAATAATTTATTTATTTGTAAAAAGTCAAATCTATCAGGTCATAGTTATAACAATCAAATCAATCATGCTGATAATGAAAAAAATCAAATAAATCATTATATGCTTAGATTTTCGTGTCATGCTTCGCGAAGTTGTTCCGACTTACATCTACTAAAGGCAGAAACGGATTTCTAACTACCCATGCGAAATGACTAGATTACATATATAAAATGGTAATTTGCCAACAGTACATTTTTGGCTTTCCAAACCATGACCCGATCTATGACTATGGCTGTGCCCACCACAGTGATCCTATCGATACTCTATAGCCATGCAAGTACTTAGCCAATAGTGACCCCCTAATAGATAATTTGCGTCATCACTCTCGACAGAGGGTACGCTGTCATGGACAGGGAGCAGTCCTCTTATGTCTTTCCAAACTAGATGGGGGAGGGGGCAATAGAAATCCTTTAGAGATAAAAAACCTAATGAAACACATGATGCATTATGCATGTCAATACAGATAAATATTTTTGATACCATTTCATAATTAATCTCCTTTCTAGATTTCAGTAATTAATCACAAAATGATATCATTTAACTTACATCCAAATCATCAAGTGCATATACGACCATATAACATGCTTTTATCAAGACCTTTAACATAATCATACAAATCATAATTTCAAGCTTCATAATTTTGACTCAAGAAATACTCCTTAAGATGTTTCAAAGTAAATACTAAATTCTTTACTAAAACCTTGAATTTTTCCTACACCTTTCTTTTTCTTCTACTCTCCTTCTCTGTCTAGATCACTCCCTCTCTCTCTAAACTCTTGGAGGACGAAAGAATGCAATGAAAGTGATGAGGAGAAATGGAAAAGAGGGGTCCCTATTTATAGAAAATTGAGACAGTTAGATTTGCACCAAATGGTTAAATATGTTGAAGAGAGAGAAAGTTGAATGGGAAAGGAGTGATGTCACGGACGTGATGGCGGTGCAAAAAACAAAGAAAGCCTCCTCACCAATGGTGGCACACCGCCCAAGATGGCGATAACACACTGCCCAAGGCAGCGCACGACTTTTAAAGGGGTGTCGACACATTGCCCAAAGTAGCAGCACACCTCCCCAATCGGCTATGCACTGCAGGCCTTGCCTGTAGGTGCGTCAACCTATCCTACTACGCACAGGCCTAGACATGCAAGCCTACCACGTAGGCCTATTGTGCTGACGGCGTGGCCACAGGGTGCACAACGCCGTGCAAGTCTGCGCACGATAGGACCACGTGTAGATCAACCACACACCCTGTGCGGATGGGACATGCACACAGTGTGCACGTCCTGTGTTAGCCATGAGCATGCCGCGTTCGATGCATACGTGGGCAAGTCCTTTCCCGTGGGATTTTGCCCTTTTTTCTATCTTTTCTACTGAAAATTTATTTTTAAAAATAAAATAATAAAATAATATCGACAAAAATAACAAAAATATTAATAATATAATTTTTAAAATAAAATTAAAAATACGAATTAATTTTACGAAATGCGATATTAAAATTATGAAATAATTTAAAGAGTTCATATGGCCTTAGGGCCCGGATAAATAGGGGTTTCCCAATTATAATTTAAGTGCGAAGGTTTGTGGAGTGTTACATTTCCCCCCACCGTAGACATTTTGGTACCCTAAATTTGTCATAAATAAGTTTGAGAACTTCTCTCTCATCTCGCTCTCCAATTCCCATGTCGTCTCTTTCAGAGTGTGATACTGCCATTGTACCTTCACCATCTGGATCCTTTTGTTGAGTAAAACCTTGTCGGTCCAATCAAGGATTTTTGTGAGGAATTCCTCGTACCTCACATCAACTTACACCTATGTCTCATCGTGAGGAATGATATAAGAAAGGTCAGGGTGGTACCTTTTAAGCATGCAGACATGGAAAACATCATGTAGACCCATAAACTCTTGAGGTAAAGCAAGGTGGTATGCCACGGGTCCAACATGCTCCATTTTTTGAAAAGGTCCCACATAACGGGGGCTCAACTTTCCTATTTTCCTGAACTATATTTTTCCCTTATAGGGGAAAATCTTGAGGAAGATTTGGTCACCAACAGCGAATTCTAAGAGTCTTCTATGATTATCAACGTAACTCTTCTGGCAATTATGGGCTATGGTCAAGTTCCTACAAATGATAGCAACCTTCTTGATAGTCTCTTAGATAAAGTTAGGTCCCAAATGATGCTGATTTCTGACTTCGCTCCAGCAAGTGGGAAATCAATAGGGCCTATCCTACAAGACTCTATACAATGCCATGCTGGTACTAGAATGATAGCTGTTATTATAAGCAAATTCACAAAGGGGAAGATACTCATGCTAGTTGTCACTAAAGTGGAAGACACAAGCACGCAACATGTTTTTTAATGTCTAGATAGTGCTTTTAAACTGACAATTAGTCTGAGAATGATAAGCGGTGCTGAAGAATAATCCAGACCCAAAAACTTCTTAGAAGGCATCCCAAAAGTGGGAGGTAAATCAAGGATCTTGATCGGATAAACTATATGAGGGGACACCATGGAGTCGAACAATTTAATCGAAATACAGGTGGGCTAATTTGCTAGTGGAGTTAGTGGTTCTGATGGATGAGAAGTGGATAATCTTGGTTAGTATATCAATGGTGATCAAAATAGCATTACGGCTAGAATACGTCCTGGGTAGACTAGTGAAAAAATCCATGGTTACATACTCCAACTTCCATTTTGGAATCAGGAGGCTTTATAACAAACTGTTGGGTCCCTAGTGTTCTGCCTTAACTCGTTGGCAAGTAAGGCATCAAGAAACGTAGTCGACAATGCCCTTTTTCATTCTCAGTCACCAATATTGGTGCTTCAGGTCCCGGTACATCTTGGTACTCTTGGGGTGGATAGATAGTTTTGAGGCATGGATAGCCTTAAGAACATTTATCCTGACAGTGATAGGGACCCAAATACAGTCCCGAGATCTGCACAACCCATCATCAATAAGCCTGAAATCAGGAAACTCATCAAAAGTGAACTTAAATTTTTGGCAATTTCTTGCTCTATGGGCTAAGCTTCCCAAATGTTCATAAAAAGATCAGGCAAAGCCCATATCTGAGCAAGATAGGCACCATTTCCATAGTGGTTGAGGTAGAGTGCCTGTATAGCACCAAGTAGTTTCTAATTGGAGGCCATAGTTTGGGCCAACACAGCAGACTCCTTTTAGCTCAGTGCATCTACGACTACATTCCCTCTATCAGGATGGTAGATGATCTTGCAGCCACAGTCCTTCAGGAGGTCCATCCAACTTCTCTGTCTCATGTTCAGCTCCCTCAGTGAGAAAATATATTTTAAACTTTTATGGTCAGTGTAAATTTTAAAGATCTTACCAAACAGGTGATGACACCATATCTTTAAGGTCATGAGTAGGGTAGTATGCTCATCGTTAAATTTTTTAGATCCATAAGCGACCACTCTACAATGCTACATCAAAATGCATCACAAACTAATATGAGATACATCACAGTAAACCTGAAATCTTCCAGTGTTATCAGGGAGGATCAACACCGGAGCAAAGGTAAGACAATGCTTCAATTCCATAAATCTTTTACCACATTCATAATCCCAAATAAAAGGTACGAACTGCCTAGTGAGACAGGTTAACAGAGCAGGAATCTTAGAGAATCCATCGATGAATCATCGGTAATAACCTGTCAAGCCAAGAAAACTACGTACCTCAACTATGTTAGTGGGCAGGTTCGAATTGATCACCGTTTCAACCTTAGCTAGATCCATAGAAACTCCTTCACTCGAAATTACATGACCAAGAAATGAGACTTGATTCAACTAAAAGGAGCATTTACTGAGCTTAACAAATAACTAATTCTGACGAAGTGTCCCCAGTACTTGAGATAGGTGGACTGCATGTTCTTTCGGGCTCTTAGAGTACACTAGGATGTCATTAATGAATACGATGATGTATTAATCTAGTGCATGCTAAAAAACCCTGTTCATGAGATTCATGAAAGCAGCAGGGGCATTGGTTAACATGAACGACATAACTTTGAACTCGTACAAGCCATAACGACATCAAAAGGTAGTCTTTAGAATATATTCTTCTTTGACTCTCAATTGGTAGTATCCCAATTCGAGGTCAATCTTGAAGAAGACCGTGGCTCTTTGTAACTGGTCGAAAAGATTATTAATATGAGGTAGAGGATATTTGCTCTTTATTGTTACCCGTTTAAGTTCTCAATAGTCTACGCATAGTTTGAGGGAGCCATATTTCTTCTTCATAAATAGCACCAGAGTGCCCCAAGGAGAATTTCTGACAAAGAAGTTCAAAAAACTGGTTTTTCAATTCTACAAGCTCAGTGTGACTCATGCGATAGGCAGGTTTTGAGATTGGTTGAGTTCCAAGAAGTAGGTCTATTGAAAACTCTATCTTCCACAGGGGAGGTAGACCAAGTAGTTCTTTCGAAAAGACTTCCAGAAAGTTGTAAACACTGAGAATGAAATATATAAGAGGATCAACACCTATGTTTCTATTTATTCAATAGTTAGAGAATAACAAAAGTAGATTTTTAAGGTTATAACTTTATTCTCATAATTAATAATTCCCTATATTTTTCGAACCAATCCATTCCTAGAATAATGTCAAACGTTGAGAAATCTAAGAGTATTAGATCTAAAAATATTTTTATTTCTAAAGCTTTTGTTTTATAATTTTTATAAACACAGTGAGCTTCTAATAATCCTCTAAGGGGATTTTCCATAACTAATATTTCTCTGAAAAGTTCAGGTCTAATATCTAATTTACAAGCAAATGCACAATAAATAAAAAGTGGGTAGCACCTATATCGATCAGAGCTCGGGCAGAAGTGTCACGGATAGAAAGAATACCTTGGATAAGGATAGGAGTGGGGTGGGCACCAAGTTCATCAAGGTGATACACATGACCCTGGGTTACAGGTTTGGCCACATCCTTCGGCCGCTGAGGGCAGTCCTTTATAAAGTGTTGGGTGCTTCCATAATGATAGCAGGCGTGATTACTACGCCGACAAGGTAGATTACCATGCGAGCAACCACAATCCTGGCAGGTTGTCCAGTAAGTGGAGGTAGAGTAGGGGTTGGGGTAAATGGGAGTCGTTTATTAGGGTGGCTACTTACTGGGTCAGACAGTCTTTTTCTGGGTTGTTGAGGTTGGTGTTGTTGTTGTTGGGTACAGAATCGAGCAATGTGTTTGTGCTTGGCCAAGATAAAGTCTTTAGTCAACTGTGCATATTATGGAACCTTGACATTCGAGCTGGGTCTCAACATCGCAACCCAATCATAATTATCGGCACAAAGGGCCTTCAAAAACTTGATAACTTTATGACTTTTAGGGGTGACCATTAGAGGGGCAAACCTAGACAGTTGGAAAAATCAGGCTGTATATTAGGCAACCGTCAAATTTTCCTGACAGAGGTCATAAAATTCCTCCTCATTTTTCTCTTAGACATAGGTTAGGAAAAAGTTATCAAAGAATGTGTCCATGAAAACTTCCCAAATTATAAGGGTAGGTAGGACTTCCTTTTTGAGTCACCACCAGTGTTCTACTTCACCAGTCAGTATAAAGGCTGCTAGGGGCACTTTTTGTTCCTCGGTTAGGTCTAAGACAGAGAAGAGTTTCTCTATATGTAGCATCCAGGCTTTAACTACTAAGGTGTTAGGGCCACCTTTGAAGTGTGGCGGGTTAAGCTTCCTAAATTCTACTATGTTGTGAGAGATAAACCTTTCGGCTGGTCGGTATTATGGGGCAGGATATTGGCAAGGGTTAGCTTGGTTACATCCTACGACTACGATCAGTCCTTGGATAGCTCGAAAGAGTTTAATAAACTCGGCCCTAGTAGGATGGTCCTAGGCCTCAGGTCTTTCGGTACGTTGAACATAAGGTCTCCCTCGCATCATTCGTACAAAATAAAAAAAAGATACAAGTTGGTGGTCTAGTTTTGGATAGATGACTCATTTTTCTAGTTATCCTAAAGGGCTTTCTATCTACAGGCTTAGTTGCAAGGGATTTGGTCTGCGTAACTACTCTGATACGATCTGTAATATCCCAAATGCTAATTAAGGCATAAGGGTGCCAGATACAGAAACAAATTATGAATACTTGATAGATAATTGTATGCAGTTGAGCAAATTATTATAAATCCCTTACCTAAATATAAGAGTTCAAATTACACATATAACTGAGGACAAAAGTGGCAATATAATACAAAATATCAAAATACAAAAAGAGCCACTTCGTTCATTATGTGAACGGACTCATCAAAGTGTGAGACAAGTCATGCACTCAAGGTTTGTTGATCCATTGGATCCTCATAGACTTCAAGGGGTAGGTTAAAAATTGGTTCCTCATTATCTTCCTCATCTAGTGGGAGCATGGAAAGGGGGAGTTCCATATACTCAGTAAGAAAAACAATATTTAAATAACATCATAAGATTTTAAAAGTAAATTATTATGTCATCAACACTTACCATCAAGGGTCACGCCGAAGTCCTTTTCTTAATTTATGAAAACATTTTATTACTTTATAAAAACATCAGATCCATCATGTTATAGTCATAACAATCAAATCAATCATGTTGATAATAGAGAAAATCAAATAAATAATGAGATGCTCAAATTTTTGTGTCATGCTATGCGAAGTCGTTCCAACTTTCATCTACTGAGGGCAGATACGGATTTTCGACTACCTATATGGAATGACCAGATAAGATATATAATGATAATTTGTCAACAGTATATTTCCAGCTTGCTAAACCATGATACGATTTTATGACTACGGCCGTGCCAACCACGGTTTTCCTATCAGATAGTCTATAGACACAACGATACTTAGTCAAAGTTGACCCCTAACAGATAATTTGCGTCACCACTCTCGTGAGAGGGTACACCGTCACCTGTACACGATGGAACGCACATGGATACTGTGCCTCATGCCCCGCATGGATGGGATGTGTGCACAGTGCGCCTATCCTGTGTTGGCCACGTGCACGCACACATGTGCAACACATAGGCTGGATTTTTCTCACGGGCCTTCCCGCTGAATTTTTTGGCTTTTCTCCGTTTTTCTTTGAAATTATTTTATTTAATTTCTTAAATAAAATTTCCTATGAGATAATTAAAATAAATAATTTCAGCAATCATTTAACTAAAAAAATACAAAATTAAAATACTAAATGTTAAGGAGTTTAAAAGGCCTTAGGGCCTGAATAGGTAGGGGTTTACATTATAAATTAAACATGAAGGTTTTTGGGGTGTTACATTCTCCCCACCTTAGAAACTTTGATCCCCCAAATTTATAATAAATAAGTATGGGAAATTCTCTCACATCTTGCTCTTTAACTCCCACGTCGCCTCTTTCGAAGTGTGGTGTTGTCACTGCACCTTCATAGGAATTCTCTTGTTTACGTAAAACCTTGTTAGTCTAATCAAGGATTTTCGTGGGGAGCTCCTCGTATGTCATATCAGCTTGAACATGCATTTCCTTATGAGGAATGATGTGAGAAGGGTCAAGGTGGTACCTTTTGAGCATGGAGACATAAAAAATATCATGCAGACCCGCAAGCTCTCAGGGCTGAGCAAAGGAGTACCCCACGGGTCTAACACATTCCATGATCTGAAATGGTCCCACATGATGGAGGCTTAACTTTCTAGTCTTCCCGAACATCATTTTTTCCTTGTAAGTGAAAATTTTAATGAAGACTTTATCACAAACTACAAATTCCAAGGGTCTTCTATGGTTGTCGACGTAGCTTTTCTGGTGACTCTAGGCAGGGGCTAAGTTCCTTCGAATAATAGCAACTTTCTCAATAGTCTCGTAGATGAAATCATGTCCCAAATGATGTTGGTTCCGGAATTTATTCCAACAAGTGGGAGAACGGAAGGGGCTACCGTACAGGGCTTCATATGGAGCCATGCTAATGCTGGAATGATTATTATTATTATAAGTAAATTTACACAGGAAAAAATACTCATACTAGTTATAGCTAAAGTCCAGGACACAAGGGTGCAACATGTCTTTGAGTGTCTTGATAGTACGTTCAAACTGGCCATCGGTCTGGAGATCATAAGGAGTGTTGAAGTACAATCTCGAACAAAGTGCTTCTTAGAAGCTATCCCAAAAAAAGGAGGTGAACCAAGGATCTTGGTCTGACATAATGTATGAGGGGACACTGTAGAGTTGAACAATCTCATTGATGTACAGGTTGGCTAGTCTATTCGTGGAATCTGTGGTTCTGAATGGTAGGAAATGGGCAAGCCAATTTGTCAACAATGACCCATATTGCATTGCAATCGGAATAGGTCCTTGGGCAGACCGATGACAAAGTCCATGGTCACATGCTCCCACTTTCATTCTGGAATAGGGAGGCCTTGTAACAAACTATCAGGTCTCTAGTGTTTTATCTTAACTCATTAGTGAGTAAGGCATTAGGAGACATAGTCGACAATGTCCGTCTTGATTCCAAGCCACCAATATTGATGCTTCAGGTCCGGGTACATCTTCGTACTCCTAGGGTTGATAGACAGTTTGGAGGCATAGGCAGCCTTGAGAACATCCATCCTAATAGCGACAAGGACCCAAATACGATCCCAAAATCTGAACAATCCATCATCCATGAGCCTAAAATCAGGAAACTCATCAGAAGTAAACTTATTAAAATTTTTGGTGATTTCTAGGTCGGGAAACTAAACTTCCCAAATCTTCATTAAAAGATTAGACAAATCTCAAATCTAGGCGAGGTAAGCACCATTGCTATAGTGGTTAAGGCGGAGTGCCCGCATAGTATCAACTAATTTCCAACTGGAAGCCATGGTTTGTGCTAACAAAGTAGAATCCTTCCGACTTAGAGCATCTGCGACTACATTACATCTACCGGGGTGGTAGATGATCTTGTAGTCGTAGTTCTTCAGGAGGTCCATCCAACGTCTCTGTCTCATGTTCAATTTCCTTTGAGAAAATATATATTTCAGATTTTTATGGTCAATGTAGATTTTAAATGTCTGACCGTACAAATAATGGTGCCATTTCTTCAAGGCAAAAACTATGGTCGCCAACTCCAGGTCGTGAGTAGGGTAGTTACACTCATGGAGCTTCAATTGTCGAGATCCATAAGCAACTACCCGACCATGCTGCATCAAAAGACAACCAAAACCCATATGAGATGCAACATAGTAAACCTGAAATCTTGTAATGTTGTCTGGGAGGATCAACACCGGAACAGAGGTGAGATGATACTTCAAAAATTTCGTAAAAATTTAATCACATTCGTAATCCCAAATAAAAGGTACACCTTTCTTGGTGAGGCGGGTCAATGGAGCAGCAATCTTGGAGAACCCATTGATGAATTGCCAGTAATAGCAAACGAAACCAAGGAAACTATGTACCTCAACAACATTGGTTGGCAGGTTCCATTTAATCACTGTTTCGACTTTAGGATGGATCCACATAAACACATTCACTCGAAATTACATGGCCAAGGAAGGAGACTCGATCCAACCAAAAAGAGTACTTGCTAAACTTAGCATACACTTTACTCCGACGAACGGTCTCCAATACCCGAGATAAATGGACTGCACGTTCTTCCAGACTCTTAGAATACATCAAGATGTCATCAACGAACAAGATGACATATTGATCTAGTGTATGTTGGAATACCGTGTTCATAAGATCCATAAAGGCAGTAGGGGCATTAGTTAATCCAAAAGGCATAACCTTGAACTCATACAGACCAGCATCTAGAGGCAATTTTCAAAATATCTTATTCATTGACCTATAACTAATAGTATCCTGATCTGAGATCAATCTTTGATAAGATCATAGCTCCTTACAACTGATCGAAGAGGTCATCAATATGAGGTAGGGGATACTTACTTTTCACTGTTAGTTGGTTGAGCTCTCTGTAATCTATACATAGTCTGAGGGAGTCGTCTTTTTTGTCCATAAATAACACTAGGGCACCCCAAGGGGAATGATTGGGACAAATGAATTTTTGACCAAGAAGTTCGGAATGATAGTTTTCCAATTTTGCGAGCTCAGTTGGGCTCATGCGATAGGTAGGTTTTGAGATAGGTTGTGTTCCAGGAAGCAAGTCAATAGAAAATTCTATCTCTTGTAGGAGAGATAGACTAAGTAGATCTTCCAGAAAGTTACAAATAGTCAGAATAGTGTATACAGCGGGATCAACATCCATATTCCTATTTATTCAGAGGTTAGATAATAGCAAAACTAGACTTTTATTTCATTTTTGGTGATTACAAAGTTATAATTTTACTTTCATAATTAATGATTGCCTTATATTTCTCTAACCAATCTATTCCTTGAATAACATCAAATCCTGAAAAATCTAAAATTATTAGATCTACTAATAGTTATACTTCTAAAGCTTTTGTCTTATAGTTTTTATACAAATAATGAGCTTTTAATAAACCCCAAAAGGGAGTTTTTGTTGCTAACATTTGACCAAAAGGTCCAAGCTTAATATCTAACTTACAAACAAAAGCACAAGAAATAAACGAGTGGGTAGCAACTGTATTAATCACAGCTCGAGCAGAAATATGGTGAATAGAAAACATACCCTTGATAAGAGTAAGAGTTGTGAGGGCACCGAGTTCATCAAGGTGGTATACACAACACTGAGCCCCTAGTCTGGCCATGTCCTTTGGCTATTGGGGATAGTCTTTGACAAAGTGCTGAGTGCTTCCGCACTAATAGTAGGTGTTGTTCAAATGCCAACAGGGCTGATCACTATACAAGCGTCCACAATACTGACATGGTTAGATAGGTCGGGTAGGGTGTCTAGTAGGTAGAGGCAAAGCAGGGGAAGGGGCAACACAGGGTCATTTATCAAGATGACTACTAGCTTCCCAAACTCCACTACATTATGAGAGATAGATCTTTCAACTGATTGATATTTTAGGGTAGGATGTTGGCAAAGGTTGGCTTTATTTTGTCCTATGGCTGCGGGTAGTCCCTAGATAGCTCGAAAGAGTTTGGTAAACTTGGCCCTGGTTAGATCGTCCTGGGCCTTGGGTCTTTCTGTATGTTTTATAGAACGTCTCCCTCGCATCTTTCCTATAAAAGAAAAGGAAGACACGAGTTCGTGGTCTAGTTTTTGGAAAGATGACTCATTTCCTAAATATCCTAAAAGGTTTTCTACCTACAGCCTCAGTTGTAAGGGATTTGGTCTGCCTAACTGCTTTGACACCATATATGACATCCCAAATGCTAATTACGGCAAAAGAGTGCTAGATACAAAAATAGATTATGAGTACATAATTGTTAATTGTATGCAGTAGAGCAATTTATTACAAAACCCTTACAAAATATATGAGTTCCAATTATATATATAACTTAGGCCATAAGTGGCAACAAAATACAAAATATCAAAATACAAAAAAGGCCACTTCTTTCACTATGCCAAAGGACTCATTAAAGTGCGGAACAAGTTATGCACTTAAGGTTTATGGATCCATGGGATCCTCGAAGACTTCAAGGGATAGATCAGCAATGGGTTCCTCACTAACTTCCTCATCTTGAAGGGAGCATAGAAAGGGGTGAGTTCCATATACTCAGTAAGGAAAAGAGTATTTAAGTAACACCATAAAATTTAAAAAGTGAGTAACTACGTCATCAAACACTTACCATTAGGAGTCTCGTCAGGGACCTTTCATATTATGAAAACAATTTGTTTATTTATGAAAACATCAAATCCATCATGTTATGGTCATATCAATTAAATCAATCATGTTGATAATAGAGAAAATCAAACAAATCATGATATGTACAATTTTTCGTGTCATTTCTTCGCGAAATCATTCTGACTTCCATCTACTGAGTGTAGATATAGATTTTTGACTACCCATGTGGAATGACCAGTTCAGATATAACAACAATTTGCGACTTGCTAAACCGATAGCACTTTTATAGCTTGCCAAACCATGACACGATCTATGACCACAGCTATGCCAACCACAGTGGTCCTAATAGAAAAACTATGGCCACGACTGTACTTTACCAAAGGTGACCCTTATAGAAATATCGCATCACCACTCTCGTCAGAGATTACGCTGCCATCCACAGGGAGTGGTCCTCTCACTTCTTTTTGAACCATATGGGGGAGAAACTGAAACTCCTTAAAGATAGAAAGCCTAACGAAATACTTTATGAATTATGCATGTCAATAAAAATACATATTTCTGATACCATTTCATGCTTAATCACCTTATCACATTTCAGTAATTGATGTCAAGAATTATATCATTTAAATCACATGTAAATTGTTAAGTTCATATATGATCATATAACATGCATTATTGAGTAAAATTTACTTTGTTTAGATATTTAAACATAATCATGAAAATAATTAAATTCAAGCTTCATAATTTGACTCTAGAAATGCTCCTTATGATGTTTAAAAGTAAATACTAATTTTTTTACCGAAACCTTGAAGTTTCCTACACCTTTTCTTTTTTTTCTCCTCTCCCTCTCTATCTAGATCACTCCCTCTCTCTTTAAGCTCTTAAAGGATGGAAGAATGGAATGAAAGTTATGAGGAAATGGTAAAGGGAGGGTCCCTATTTATAAAAAATAGATACCGTTAGATTTGCACCAAGTGTCAAAATCTGGTGAAGAGAGAGAAAGTTAATGGGAAATGAAGTGAGGTGATGACTAATGGATGTGACCGACGGACGGATGACTCGACGTGATGGGGGCACAAAAAATAGAGACACGCCACCCAACAATGGTGACACGTCGCCCAAATTACAATAACACAATGCTTAAGTTGGCAGTTACTACCCAACAAGTGGCGCACGCTACCCAAGGCAGTGCATCGCACTCAAGGGGGAGGCGCACACTAACTGAAGCAGTAGCACGCTGCCCCAGTCTATCGCGCGCTACAGGCCTAGCCTGCTAATGCACCAACCTAGCCTACTACGCGCAGGCCTAGCTTGTGCGAAAGATACTGCGCACAAGCTAGCTGCACGGATGGTGTGTGCATAGGGCGCATGGAGCTTAACCTGTCTGCACGTGATAGGACGCGTACACAAACCAAGCCTCACACCTCATATGGACTAGACATGATGCGACCCCAGAAAGGCATTCCAGTTACCCAAGAGGCAGCTATCAGATTTTGCACCAATATAAAAGCAAGGCCCAGGGGAAGGCCCAATCTTATAAAGCCCAAGGATCTAGTTTGTGCAAGCCTAGATCGGGAAAGATAGATCATCGATGCCATCAAGACTGGGAAGCCTTATGGGCCATCGAGACAACTAGCCCAAAGACATTCAATTATGATGAGTGGTGGGCTTTCGGATTGATCTTAGAAGACAACAGTGGCCAGCCCGAGATGTCGCACGGAGGGGAGATACCTGCGGGTGGGCGACCCGAGTCACCTGGTCTTCTAGGCCCATTGGGTAGATACGAAGATCTCCCCTCACCTTGAGGCCTAATCTAGTGGACCTGCACCCAAGAGAGAAGGAACAAAGCCGAACGCCTAACCCAACAACCTATCCCAGCAGTAGCCATGAGCCCAACCGAGGAGGAACCTGTGCGGGCCACGGACCCGTAAGGCCCAAATGCCACACACGGGCAGGCCTGGCCTAACCCGCGCGCACGTGTGGGCTTTCCTAGCCCAAACGGATGAGGTTGAGGTTTGGTGAGTTTTTTTGGATTTTTTTAAATGGCCCGTGTGATTTTTTTCAGCCCAAAATTTTCAAAAATTCACATGGTAATTATCCCTTTAATATTTTATTATTAAGGATTAATTATATAATATTTTAATCTTGAGATTATCCTAAACTATTATTTTATTATATTCTTAATATTTATTATTTATCCTCTTATTTTAATGTGATTTCTACATGTGGTTTATGTGGCTTTTACATTGGAATAAATATGGGGTTATTTTAATTATTATTTTAATGTAAATCTATCTCTTATGATTAATTAACTAATTAATTTGGGATAGAATAATTATTTTATTATGTAATTATTCTAGATTAAGATAGAACTTTATCTAAGTTATTATTTTATTAATTATCTCAAGATTTTTATACCCATCTAGATTGCCTAGGGAAGGCTATAAATAAACCTTTGCCCCAAGGATGTAAAGCACACTTTTGAGAATAAATTTGAGAGAATTCTTGAGAGCTTCGACTTTTCTTTCATTTAGTATTTAATTAGCTTCTTCAAGTTCTTCGGGAAGCATGAGTCTTCAAAAGTCTTATTGAGCCAAGGAGCAGGGATCAATTTATTGGTAAGTCTGTTGTGTTTTTTCTTTCCTTATTTTATTTTCCTACTCTTTGTTTTTACTTTCCTTTTAGGATTATAGATTCAATTAGAGGGAGGGGTTTATTCTAGGTGGTTATTGTTTTAGTATTGCATAAGTGGAATGGGTTTCAAGAGTAGATTCGATCCTCCCCATACCATCTCGCATCAGGAAGTGTGCACAATGCGCACGTCCTGTGTTGGCCACGCATGGCATGCGATGCCTGTGTGGGTGGGAACCTTCCAACAGGTGTTTTCCCACAGGATTTCTACCTTTTCTCTGTCTTTTTCTTCTGAAAATATTATTTTTAAATAATAACAATAATAAATATAATTTCTCTATGACAAAATATAAATATAAATTTAAGAATTATTTAAATAAATAAAAAATATGAATTTAAAATACAAAATATGATATTTATTCCAAAATTAAAATCATGAAATATCTAAAGAGTTTAAGCGGCCTTAGGGCCTGAATAAATAGGAGTTCACAATTGCAAATTAAGTATAAAGGTTTTTGGGGTGTTATAGAAAACATTCCCTGAATGATAGCACACATCACCACAGCACCAGGCTCGTAGAGGTGGAAGACCCTTCCTCTCACAACGGGCCTAGTAGCATCCTTAGGCTTCTGGGGACAGTCCTTCACAAAATGTTGTGCACTCCTGCACTTATAGCAGGATCGGTCACCATGGTTTCGACCACAGTGCTAGCATGTTTGAGTAGGCTGAGAAGGATTACAAGGAGGTGGAGATAGAGGTGGGGAAGTAACTACAGACAATAGCCGTTGTAGGTCGTTTGTCAGCATGACCCTGATCGATCTGCTTCATGTTCTATTGGTGTTGTGCTTTGAAATTATAAATGTGGTAATAATTGGCAACAAGAAGTTCCTTGACAAACTGGGCATGCTTGAGTGCTTCAACTTAGGTGTTTAGCCACATAATGTCCATTTGGCTGAAGACACTGGCCCTTAGATACTTAAGACACTTCTAGGCCTTCTTGTTTTCCATAGTTATGCTCTCTGGGGAAAATGTGGATAGCTAAATAAACTTGGAGGTGCACTAGCTCATAGTCATGCTTCCTTATGACAGGTCCTAGAATTCTTCTTCTTTCTTCTCTTGAATGTTAATTGGAAAGAAGCTCTTGAGGAAGGCATTAATAAACTGGTCCTAAGTAATTAGAGTAGGGAGGGTATCTTTCTTGAGAAACCACTAGTGCTTGGCCTCTCAAGTGAATATGAAGGCTGCAAGGGGAACCTTATACTCTTCAGTGAGCTCAAGGATGAAGAATAGTTTCTCTATTTGCATGATCCATGCTTTTACGGCCATGAGGTCTGATCCACCATTAAAGTAAGGAGGGTTCAGTTTTTTAAATTCTAAGATATTGTGCAAAATAGCATGATCATCATGATGGTGGTCGTTTGCAGGATGAGGCTGGTTGACATTATGGGCAAAGTTTTGGCCCACAACAACAGTCCAACCATGAATTGCTCGGAACAGCTCAGTGAACTCTACCTGGGTTGGATTGTCTTGATTACTAGGTCTTTCTAGGAAAGGTCTCTCTCGAGTCATATTGCTTACAAAAGGGAATCAAGGGTTTAGAAATGACGTTGTTCACTAAAGTGCAAAGATAATTTCTCGCTCTAAGAAAATTTTTAGATTTCTAGACTTCAATCCTAGGCCTTAGTGTAAGGGATGTCTAATAATCTTATTCGGATACCACTTGTGACACCCCAATACCCAGTTGGGTAACATTGTCTGATAGTAGAACAGATAAGAGTGCATAAATAATTTATATAGCAGAAGAAAAGTCATCCCTTATAAAAATTTGATGTTCAAATATATCTGAGGCCAAGAAGTTGGCTAATAAAATATATACAATGCTTATTCTAGCCACTTCTTTCATTATAAAATAATTAATAATTAGTATACAATCATCCATATGCACCCAAATATCCATAACAGATTTGCGAACAGATCCAAACAAGCTTTAAGGGGCAGCTTGGGGAGCGATTCTTCACTTTCCTCATTGTCTAGGGGGAAATGGATTAGGGTGAGTTCTATAAAACTCAATAAAAGAAATAGTATTTAAACTACGCTATTAAAAGTTACACATCTTTAAAATTTATCCTCACCTTTGAAATCCATGAACTTACCATTGGGGATAGTCACAGAAAAGATTCATTAAAATACCTTTGAAAATGTTTTACTTTAACTTTATCAAAATATTTTTTGAAATGCCAATCTCAGACATAGGCAATAAAACAGAATAGTGAGACATGTAGGCATGCAATAGCGAGCGCGAGAATATGACTGTCTGTGATGAGACATTTTTGCACGTGCGCTGCAGGGTGTAAGCATGCGATGCAAGTGTTCAGGCTCACGATAGAACGTGGGCTATAAGTGCGCGCACATGTGGCATGCGGGCTCGGGAGAGTGCAAGTGTGCAGGTGTGCACGTCCGTGCGTATGCCCTCTTGCATTTCCTACGAGCTTGTCCGTGAGTCCCTTCTCTATTTCACTTCAAATTTTTTTATTTTTAATTTTAATAAATTTTAAACATTTTTTTTGACAAATTAACAATTTAAAATACTTTTAAAATATTTTAAAGCCCAAATTAAAAATAAAATAAAATAAAAACAAAGAAAATTAGAACATTAAATATTAAATGGTTCAGGGGTGTTACACCTAAGACCTAAGCCCTAAAGCTAAATCCCTAAGCCTTAAGCCCTAAGTCCTAGACCCTATAACATATGTCTTATGACCTAAACCATAAACCCAAAATTTTAAATGCTAAACCCCTAAACCTTAAAACCCTAAACACTAAATTCTAAAATCTAAACCCTAAAACCAAAACCTTAAACCCTAAATTCTAAATCTCAAACCTCTAAAAACCTAAGCCCTAGCCTTAAATCCTAAGCCTTAACTCCTAAGGTGAAATCACTACTAAGCCTTGAGAAATAAGCCCTAAGCCCTAAACCCTAAACCTTAAACTTAAAACCCTAAACTCTTAATCTCCTAAACCCCTAAATCCATAAAACCCTAAATTCTAAAGCGTAAACTATAAACCCTAAACCCTAAACTCTAAACCATAAAACATTATGCTCTAAACCCTAAGCAATAAACTCTGAAACCTAAACCATAAACACTAAACCCTAAAAGCCAAAACCTTAAACCTTAAATCCGAATTCCTTAAACCCCTATAATGCTAAACCGTAAAGCCCGAAGCCCAACGACTTAAGCCCTAAGCCTTAAATCCTAAACCCTAAATCCTAAATCCTAAATCTCTAAATCCCTAAAACCCAAAAGAACTAAATCCTAGACCATAAAACCTTAAACTCTAAACCCAAAACCCTAATCCCTAAACCCTTAACCGTAACCCTAAATCCCTAAACCCCTAAACCTCTATAACTATAAATCGTTAAAATGCCTAAACTCCTAAACCTCTAAAACTCCAAATCCCTAAACCCTAAACCTTTATAACCATAAATCGTTAAAATGCCTAAACTCCTAAACCTCTAAAACCCTAAGCTGTAAGCTCTATGTCCTTAGCCTTAGGGACTAAACTCTAAGCACTAAGCCCTAAGCCCTAAAGCCTTAAACATTAAGCCCTAAGCCCTAAGCTCTAATCTTTGAAAACCTAAAGTACTAAACCCCTAAGCCCTAAGCCCTAAACCTTAAGTTCTAAGCCTTAAACTTTAAAGCCATAAACCTTAAACATTAAACACTAAACTCTAAAATCCTAAACCCTGAACCAAAAATAACACTAAACCCTAAACTCTAGGCCCTTTACCTGAAGTATTAAGCCCTAAAATCCTAAACCCTGAAGCCAAAATAACACTAAACCTTAAACTCTAAGCCCTTACCCCTAAGTCCTAAGCACTAAGCCCTAAACTAGTTCCCTAAGACCTAAGTTCTAACCACTATGTCCTAGGCCCTAAGCCCTAAGCCTAAAGCCCTTAACCCTAAACACTAAACTCAAAATCCTAAACCATAAACCTAAACTATAAAACGTTAATCGCCTAAACTCCTGAACCTCTAGAACCTTAAGCCCTAAGCCCTATGTCCTTACCCTTAAGAACTAAACCTTAAGCCCTAAGCCTTAAGCCATAAGCCCTAAGCCCTAAAACTTGAAAGCCCTAAACCCTTAAACTCTAAAACCTTAAACTGTAAAACCCTAATTCCTAGGTCTTAAGCCCTAAGCTCTAATCTTTAAAACCTTAAAGTCCTAAGCCCTAAACATTAAGCTCAAAGCCTTAAACCTAAAGGCATAAACCCTAAACCTTAGATCCTAAACCCTAAAACCCTAAAATATGAACCCAAAATAACAATAAACCTTAAACCCTAGGACATATGCCCTAAGATCTAAACCCTACACCCTAAATCCTAAATACTAAACCCCTAAAATCCTAAAACCCAAAAATATTAAACCCTTAAAACCTTAAACCCTAAACTCTAAAACTTGAACTCAAAATTGAAACCCTAAAAAACCAAGCCCTAGCCTTAAATCCTAGGCCCTAAGCCCTAAGGCCAAATCACTAAGCACTAAGGTCTAGGCCCAAAACCCAAAGCCCAAAACCCTAAGCCCTAAGCCCTAAGCCCTGGGCACTAAGCCCTAACCCCTAGACCCAAAAACATAAATCATAAACCCTAAACCCTAAATCCTTAAACTCCTAAACTCCTAAATCCATAAAACCCTAAATTCTAAAGCCTAAACCATAGACCGTAAACCTTAAATGCTAACCATAAAACATTAAACTCTAAACCTAAACCCTAAACTCTTAAACCCTAAATAATAAACCTTAAACCCTAAAACTTAAAACCATAAACCTTAAACTCTGCTTCCTTTAACCACTATAAAACTAAACCGCAAAGCCCAAAACTTAAAGTCTAAGCCCTAAGCCTTAAATCCTAAACCCTAAATCATAACTCCTAAACCCCTAAACCCCTTAAACCTAAAACAAGTAAACCCTAAACCATAAAACCATAAACTCTAAACCCAAAACTCTAATCCCTAAACCTTAAATCGTGAACCCTAATTCCCTTAACCCGTAAACCTCTAAAATAATAAATTATTAAATTACTGAATTCTAGATGCTGAACAATTAACCCTAAACCCCAATACTAATCTTAAATTATAAATGCTATATCCCTAAACCTCTAACCTCTTAAGACCCTAAATTCATAAAACCCTAAACCTCAAATCCTAAACCTTTAACCTAAATCCTAAATGCTAAACTATAAAACACTAAAACCCTAAACCCTAAACCCTAAGCTCTAAGCCCAAAGTCTTAAGCCCTTAGCCCTGAGCCCTAAGCACTAGGCCCTAAGCCAGCACCTTAAAACCTAAGCTCTGACCCCTAAGTCCTAGGCCTTAAGCCCTAAGTGCAAAGCCCTAAATCTTGAACTCTAAACACTAAACTCGAAACACTAAACCAGACCATAAACACTAAAACCTTAAATGCCTAAACTCCTAAACCTCTAAAACCCTAGGCCCTAAGCCCTATGTCCTTAGACCTAAGTCGTAAGCCCTAACCGCTAACCCTAATCCCTAATCCTTAACCCCTAACTCCTAAAACTTTAAAGTTTTAAAGCCCTATGTCCTAAGCCCTAAATCTTAAGCTCTAAATCTTTAACCCTAAAGCCCTAACCCTAAGCCCTTACATCACTAAACCCTTAAACCTCTAAACCCCGAAGCCCTAAGCCCTATGGCCTAAGCTCTAAACCCTATGCCATAAGGCCTATGCCCTAAGGTGTAAACTATAAACCTTAATCACTAAACCCTAAACCCTAAACCCTAAACCCTAAACCGTAAACCCCAAACCCTAAACCCTTAAACTTGTAAACCCTTAAATCCATATAACCCTAAATCCTAAACCCTAAACCATGAATCCTAGAACCTAGACCCCCTAAACTCTAAAACCCTAAACCATAAACCATAAACTCTAAAATCTAAAACCGTAAACCATAAACCCTAATTCCTTAAGGGCAAACTCCTAAATCCTAAACCATGACAATGCTAAACTAAAAGCCCAAAGCCCAAAGTCCTAAGCCCTAAGCATTAAATCCTAATGCCTAAATCCTAAACCACTATAATGCTAAACTCAAAACCCTAGACCCTAACGACTAAGCCCTAAATGTTAAACCCTAAACCCTAAAACCTAACTCTAAATCATGAACCATATAACATTAAATCTTAAACTGTAAACCCTAAACCATTAAACTCTAAACCATAAACCCTAAACCCAAAAACCCTAAGTCCTAAGCCCAAAACCCTAATTCCGTAAACCATTATAATGCTAAACCCCTAAGCCCTAAGGCCAAAGCGCTAAACCCTAAATCTTAAACCCTAAACCCTAAATCTATAAAACCTAATCTGTGGCAGCACTCTGTAGCGGCACTTCTTGCGACCATTATAGTGGATAGATTTTGGCTCCCATGTGCACGTGCGACACTATTCCACACATGCATTTGTAGGAAGTTCCCACGAGGCTTATCTACGGGACATATTTCCCCTTTTTATTTTTATTTTCTTTGTTTGTTTTGTTTTTAAATTTAAATATCATTCTTTGCCAAAATTAAATTGAAACCACAGATAAAATAATTTTAAACGTAAATGTAAAATTATAAATTTAAAAATATGGGTATTCAAAGCTAAGTAGGTCCAAGGGTCTCACATTAAAACCCTAAACTATTAATCTTAAACCTTAAACTCTGAACAATAAAACCTTAAACCCTAAATCGTAAAACCTAATTCCTTAAACCCGTATAACACTAAACTCCTTAGTCCTAAGCCTAAGCCTAAGCCTAAGCCTTATACCTTAAACCCTACACTCTAAATCCTAAATCTTAAACCCTAAACCCTAAATTCTAATCCAAAAACCTAAGTAACAATAAATCCTAAAACATATGCCTTAAGCTTTAACTTTACACCCTAAACCTTAAGCTCTTAATTCTAAACTCTAAACCCTAAACTAGCGTGTTAAAACCTAAGCTTTAACCCCTAGGGCCTAGGCCCTAAGCCATAAGCTCTATGCCCTAAGCACTAAATTCTAAATGATAAACCCTTAACCTTAAACCCTTAAACCTATGGATGCCTAAAACCCTAGCCTGAAGCCCAAAGCCAAAGCCCTAAGCCTAAATTCCTAAGCCTTAAGCCTAAATTCCTGATGTGACATCCTGATACTTGGAGAGGTAAAAGGGAGGCTGATAACAAAATAGATATGAGTGCATAAAAATAAACATATACATATGTAGTGCAAAATATTATCCTTTATAACAAATTTTAAGTTTTAAAATTTACATTTGAGGCCAAGAAGATGGCTACCAAAATACATATATACAAAAGTCTATGGAGAGTAACTTCTTCCATTAGAAGATTGTTTCATTAGAGTATAAACATATAATAAACTCAAAATCCTCCTAAAGATTTGAAAACAGATCCAAACAAGCTTCAATGGGCAACTTAGCAAGCGAATCATCACTTCTATCGTCTGCGAGGGGACATGGATTGGGGTGAGCTCTAAATAAGTCAATAAGAGAAATAATATTTAAACTACATTACTAAGGTTTTCAAAGATTATTTATTTTCAAAAGATATCCTTATAATAAAAACTTGTGACTTACCTCTTAGACTTGTCGCAAAATAGGTTTATTTGAAATATTGAGAAAACCTTTACTTTTTAAAAAAACTAATTTAGAAATATTGGTATTTAAATCATAATAGAAAGGAAAGACAAAGCAATGCTACATAATAGAGTCAGTGATACAATGAAGCAATGTAATAGAAACTAGTTAAACCAACAAAAAACATGGCAATGTCATGATAAAACATTGAGAAATATATTCATTTAAAGAGAAACTATTAAAGGATGAGAAATCAATCAACTGTTCTGCCTATGTCATCAAGTGGTTAAGTTTTATTTACATCTTTTATAGATCTTCGCATAAAATTAATCTAACTTATATCAGTTAAGGGAAAAAGGGATCCCCAACTACCATTGTGAATGGGTAAATAGATTCATTTCAGTATCAATTATTTTAGATATAAAACTAATAACCACAGCCATACTTCACCATTATGACCATTACAAATCATATAAGACTAATGACCACGACCATACTTTGCCACTGTGGCCTCTACAGATCGGATCGTTAATCTACTCTCATTAGAGGGAACAACAGTACCATTCACACGGAGTGGTTCACTAACAAATTCAAATATAGATTTAGATACAGAAGCAGAAACCTCAAGTGATAACAGTCAAATAGATTTTTCCTTTTTTCCTCTTTCTTTACTGATTTTGATTTATAGATAATCATGAATTCATAACCCAGTGGGAGTTTAATAACATATTCCAGCTTAAAGGGCCTTTATACCTAGACTTCGCCATTAGGCATCTTCTTAAGTTGAGGCTCAATAAAATGACCCTCTCCACTATCACCTAAGGGTAAGGCAAAGGGCCAAATTCGTACATACTTCAAGTGTCATTGAATGTTCCATTAAACATGCATTCTTATTTTTAAGGAACACTATCAACATATATATTCATTCATGTAATATAGTTGATAAACAATTTCTAAATTCATGCATCAAGATAAATTAAAAATCATAAATTAATTATCTAGAAATTTACTTAAAAATGTATGAAAAATACCAAGAGTCCCTTACAAAAACCTTTAATGCCTTTCGAAGTCTCATGAAAAAGGATTGGAAAATTGCTCAATGACACAAAAATTGTTAGAAGAATCCTAACTCCTAGTCTCCCACACAAATTTTCCCTAAATCTTCTCTAGAATTTGAGACTGAATGAATGTATGAAGTGAAAGAGAGGGGGAAAGCCCGTTAAGTAGATTTTCTAGGTGGACAGGAGTTATAGGATCACATGGGTGATCCATGGCTGTGGATCGGCCAGTGGCCGACCGACCACCACATACAGCGCACATGCGCGCCACATGGCGACCATGCACGCTCAGCTAGGAAGACAAGACGGATGAACTGGACAACCTGTCCATCAATTGGTCACAACAAGTGACCGCACGCAAAGTCGCGTGCGCTGCAGGATGACAAGACAACTTGTGTAGCTTGCAGGCACGCTAGTGCATTGGCGTGCAACTTAGCTGGCACACACACTCTCACATCAATGTGACAGCCCCACGAGCATAGTTGTTATGTGGGCAGGGACAGGCAGGCAAGTGGGCACGGGTTGGTGAGCATGTGGGCACGGGCAGGTGGACACGTGGGCGTGCAGGCTAGTGGGCTCACAGGCGTGCAAACGCGCAGTTCATTCCTGCAAGTTCATGGAGTTTTTTCGTGCTGCTGTTCCATTTTATGTTTTTCTTTCATTTTTCCTAAAGTTCATGAATAATTTTAGTGCAAATTAATTAAAAATTAAAATAAGACCAAATGAAATAAATTATGAATATTGATTAATATTTAAAATTAAAATAAAAGTTCGTAATGAACTAAAACATTAAGTTTAAACACAACATTTGAACAAAGGTTTTGGGGTGTTACACCTAAGCCTTAAATCCTAAACTCTAAAACCTATTAACAATAAAACCCTAAACTTTAAACCGTAAACCCAAATCGTTAGACCCTAAACCATACATCCTAATTCCCCAAACCCTTAAATCTTTAAAACCATAAATCACTAAGACCCTAAACTTTAAATCCTAAACCCTTAACCTTAAACCCCAATTCCTAAACCATAAACTGAAAACCCTAAATCCATAAACCCTTAAACCCATAAAATCCTAAATCCCCCAAGCCCTAAACCATAAATCTTAAAACCTTAATACTAAATCCTAAACGCTAAACTTTAAATACTAAAGCCCTAAACCCTAAGCTTTAAAGACTTAAGCCACTAGCACTAAGCCCAGAGCCCTAAGCCCTAAGCCATAAACCCTAAATCCTAAACCCTAAACCTTAAACACTAAACTAGCACACTATGACCTAAGCTTTAACCCCTAAGACCTGAGCCCTAAGCCCAAAGGCCTAAGCCCTAAACCCTAAATGTTAAACCCTAAACCAAAAACAATAATATAATATCATAAATGGTTTGAAATTGTATTCCTCCTTCATAAAAATTTAGATGCCTTTTTCATATTTTAGTTTCCAAACTTATTTAAATGTTCATGCAATTCATTTTGAAATTAAGTTGAATTTGATAAACCCCCAAGAGAACACTCTTACAACCCTTGAGATTTTGATTAAATTCCCCAACTTGTAGACTCACCCTATTTTAGAATAGTTTAGGCCACCGAAGGATAAATGTAACACCCTACTCACCATTGCGCTAAATTTAAATTTGAAAAAATGTTATTTATTTGTGACCTAAGGCCACCTGAACTCATTTAAATTTATTTTGCAGCTTCACATTGTAATTTGTGATTTAAATTTTTAATTCCAATTTTATGCATATTTCATTATTTTATTTTTATTTTTATTTTATTTAATTTAATCTGTTATAATTATTTTTGTTTTATTATTTTTTTTATTTATTTTATACGTTGTTTTTTTTATTAAAAATAATTTTAGGGAAAACAAAACAAGGGGGAAAAATCCCACGAAAAAACACTTGCATAAGAGGTTTGCCTTCGCGAGGAAAACGCGTTATGGACAAGTGTGCATGCACAACCTGGCAAAAGGCGTGTGCATTGTGCGCACGCCAATCCATGCAAGGCGCAGGGTCAGTTCTGTGTGAGCATCTTGTTGAACACTAGCGAGCCAGTTCGAATGCATCACATCATGTGCATACAAGCCCTGACCGTCCGCATCACATCGTGCACAAATAGGGCCAGACCGCGCAGTAGGCCTGCATGGATAAGCCTACGCACTTGTGGCCTACGCGCAGTAGGCCTGCGCACTGTAGGCCCTGCGTGCGTGCAGGTTAGCTCCTTCGAGTGGTAGGGTAGAACCTGCATGCAGCGTGTGAGGGACCTTGTGATGCGTAGTACCGCCACGGGTAATGCGCCACCACCCCCTTGGGCATCATGCGCTACCTTGGGTACTGTGCTTCTACCGATGGAGGTATTGTTCCTCTATTTTTTGCGCTACCATCGTAATGTATCAAATTGATCATCTTCCACTCTATTCTCTCTCTTTCACTAGATTTTGCCACTGGGCACAAATCTAACGATCCACATTTTCTCATCACTTCCATTCCATTATTACATCTTCAAAGAGTTTAGAGAGAGAGAGGAAATGGTGAAGGGAGGGTCCCTATTTATAGAAAATGAGGACCGTCGAATTTGTGCCAAGTGATGAAATCTGGTGAGGAGAGAGAAAGTTAATGGGAAAAGATGTGATATGATGACTGACGGATGTGACCAACAGACGGATGATGTGACACGATGGTAGCACAAAAAAGGAGGCAACAACACGCTGCACTAATCGGCCATGCACTGCAGGCTTAGTCTGTGTGCATGTAGGACTTATAGCGCCCAAGGTGTTGCGCGCAAGCCTACTGCGTGGACGGTGCATGCACAGAGCACATAAACCGAGCTTCGCGCCTCATGCGGATAGGACATGCGCACAGTGGTGACGTCCTATGTTGGCCACTCAAGTAGTGTGCGATGCCCGCGTGGGCAAAACCCTTCCTAAGGGTGTTTTCCAGCAGGATTTCTGCCTTTTGTCCATCATTTTTTCTGAAAATATTATTTTTAAATAATAAAAAAATATATAATTTCTCTATGATGAAATAAAAATATAAATCTAAGAATTATTTAAATAACTTAAAAATATAAATTTAAAATATGAAATATGATATTTATCAAAAAATTATGAAATATCTAAAGAATTTAAGCGGCCTTAAGGCCCGAATAAATAGGGGTTCACAATTACAAATTAAGCGCAAAGATTTTTGGGGTGTTAAACTCGACTTGGAGAAGATCAAGTAACACATAATAGGGTAATCGCCAACAACATATCTTAATTTCAGAAGTTTAGCCCTCCTTTAAGGGTGGTCTTGATCCGATGATCGCTGTGTGTTGGATCATGCAGACAGAGAAAATTTTCACTATGCTGGAGATCAATGATGAGGAGAAGGTTCCTCTAGTTGCTTTCATGTTCACCGATGAGGTAGAGGATTGGCGGAGATTGAAGAAGGAGACTTTGTCAGTTCTTATTACTTATAATAGATTTACGTATGCCTTCTACATAACTTTTTCCCAGTCTAGGTTAGAAAGAAGAAAGAGGAAGAGTTCTAGAACCTTTGACAAGGCAATCTTTCTGTAAGTAACTATGTTGCTAAGTTTGTTCAATTGTCTAGGTTTGCACCTGAGTTGGTCTCTACTGAGGACAAGAGGGCCAGATATTTTTTCAAGTGCTTGAGAGTAAATATCTATGATTGAGTGGCCATGTTTAGGCCAAGTACTTATCCAAAGGTTCTTGAGAATGCATAGTTAGTTAAAGAGTTGATTTCAGCTCGTTTCAGACAAGATAGTGGTTCTAGATTTTTTGATCAATTAAAGAGAAAACATGTGACATCCCGATACATAGTGGGGTAACAGCGCTCGATAGTAGAACATATATGAGTGCATAAAAGAATTATATAATAGAAGAAAAGTCATCCTTTAAAAAAATTGATGTTCAAATACAACTGAGGGCAAGAAGTTGGCAAATGCAAATATATATAAATGTTGTTCTAATCACTTTTATCATTATAAAATAACTGTTCATCAAAGTACAATCAATGACATGAAATCAATTGTCAACTACAGGTCTGTGAATGGATCCAAACAAGATTCGAGGCATAGCTCGGCGGGTGATTCTTCAATTTCCTTATTGTCTGGGAAGAAATGGATTGGGGTGAGTTCCATAAAATTCAATAAAACAAACAATATTTAAACTGCACTACCAATATTTCAAAGGTTATTTTATTTTAGAAAAAAATGCTATTACCTTTACAATCCATGGGATATACTGTCAGAGAACATTATAGATTTTGTCATACCAGTATTCATTTAAAATACTATTGAAAATATGGTGCTTTTAATTTACTGAAATTAGTTTTGAAATACTAGCCTCAAAACATAAGCAATTAGGTAGAACATAGGGAAACATATTTTATACATCCATTTAAACATACATAACAAGATGAAATAGTGAGAAACATATTTGACACACTAGAACTTATCTAACATGGGGTCACAGCAATAGTCCTGGCTAATCAAGTTCAGACTTCTCATTTTAGTTACAGGTGTAGTTCTTTGAACTCATAGCATTAGATGGCAAAAGGGATCCCTGACTACCAATGTGAATGGGAAATAGTTCAATTCGATATACAATAAAGCAGTTGCAAACTATGACTATGACCATTCTTTGTCACTATGGCCCCTACAATAAATTGGGTCCACTCTCGTCAGAGGGAAAGGCAGTACCATTCATAGGGAGTGGTTCACCAACAGTCGATTTCAGTCATATTCAATTACCCCTCAGTGATAACGGTCAAACAAATTTAGTCTTTATTCATTGTTTTTAACAATAAAAATTTCAATCACAGTTTAACAAAATTTCATTTCAACCCATTGGGTCCATCAAATCGGTCCTTCAACCTATAACTTTTCCAATTTAATAAAATTCCCTCATCTAAATCATCTTGACCTAATTAGCAAATTCAGGCCCAAACGGGGCGCACTAGACGAATAAACCCAATTAATGCTCATTAACTAACTTAGCCCACTAAGGGCTCATTTGAGTGAACTGGACCTTGTGGGGGTCTTCGCATGCCAACCATTCCTCTTGTGTGCAAAGGCTTCTCAACGTTCGTAGCCTAGCAAGCTGTGCGCATGGGCACATTGGGCATGGGCACATATACGCGCGCACACATAGCAAGACCCCACGAAGCGTTGGCATACCTTGCAAGGCTTGTGCTCCTATGCATAACTACTGCGTAATTACAGCAACCAAGGATCGTGTCCCTCATTCACGGTTGTGACACAACCACAACCCGTGAGTCCTTCTCGCTTGGTGCCCCTAACTAATTTTTGAGCTTTTCTTTTACCTTTCAAATCATTTCATTTCAAAACTTCACATCCCTTTTCACACATGCACAATTATATAAGCAATATAACTAGAAAATAATCACTTTGAAGATCAAATGTTCAATAAAATATAGTTACTAAACGGCACACATACATGCTTGAAACCAAATCAAAACAAACATATGAATTCATTATTTCTAACATTTCAAAATCTAAAAAACACATTAGAAGTGTATGAGATAATAGCAAAACCCTTACCAAACTTTCAAGCTTTTAAGTTCCAAAGAAATGAGGTTAACTTGCAGTTGGAAAGAGAAGGAAGGTTTCTTAACAACTTATGGATTTGTAGAAGAAGTTCTAAAGTTTTAAGGAAAAAAAGAGCTCAAGGGTGAACTCTTGGTAAACTAAATTGAAGAAGAGAAAATTAGAGGAAAAAGTGGGAAGCTCACCGCACGAATGAGGAAAGCTCTCGAGTTGGCTCGCTGTTGCACTCTCTCTCTCTCTTGGCCAATTGAAGAAGAAGGAAAAAAATGAAGAAAATAAAAGAGAGGAGAGTGAAATTCAACTTTAAATAGCCAAGAGGGAATGCATGTGACCTATGGGATCACATGCAACGACCCTTGGCTATTGATTGGCATTAGTGACTTACCAACAACCATCCCATCATGGCATCCATGCACACCATGTAGCAGATGGGGTAGGCCAAGCTGTTGGCAGACAAGCCTCAGTCTGTGATGGGATGTGTGACATTGCTCTTGTGTGCAATATAGATATGCAGCCTAGCAGGCTCATGGGAGTGCGTTGTGCGGGCTCACATGTCCGCGTGCATGCCCGCGGGTCCTTTTCTTTAATTTTTTTATTTAATTTTATTTAAAATTTTTAAATGCTTTTGTTTTTGACTAAAATAATAATTTAAACTATGTACCATAATATTTTTAAATTCTAAATGAAAGTCTTAACAAACAAAATACGAAATCCAATATTAAATGTGTTCAGGGGTGTTATATGCTTCCTTTTTTACAAAATAATTGGTCCTCTAAACTTGAAAATTTAAAACAAAGGGGGATGTTTATCTTGTATTTCATCTTTGAGTTCCCAAGTAGCCTCTTTAGCAGAGTGGTATCGCTACATCACCTTGACCATAGGAGTTCTCCTATTCCTCATGACCTTTTCCGCTCGATCAAGGATCTCAATAGGATATTCTGCGTAGGACATGTCTGAATGAACTGGAAATTGTTGATGTAAAATGTTGTTAGAAGGATCGTGGTGATACTTCCCGAGTATTGAAACATGAAAGACATCATATAGACCCATGAATTCAGGTGGTAAAACAATACAGTAAGCCACGAGGCCAACACGCTCCAATACCTCAAATGGTCCTACAAAATAAGGACTTAGTTTTCCTCTCTTTCCATACCGCATGCTTCCCCTGTATTGAAAGACCTTAAGGAAAACACGATCATCTACAGCATATTCCAAATCCTTCCTCTGATTGTCAACATAACTCTTTCGTTGACCATAAGTAGTGATGAGAATCTTGCAGATGGTGGCAATCTTGTCAATTGTCTCCTTAATGAGATATGTTCCTAGGAGACATCTGTTTCCAACTTCATTCCAATAAGTAAGGGATTGTCATGGCCTATCATAGAGGGTTTCATATGGAGTCATACCTATATTGGAGTGATAACTATTGCTGTAAGCAAATTCTGCCAGAGGTAAATGTTGGCCTAAACTACCACCAAAATCAAGTACATAGGCATGTAGCATGTCCTTAAGCATTTGAATTATTCACTCAGACTAGCCATCAGTTTATGGATAGTATGTAGAGCTGAAGTAAAGACTAGAGCCAAGAGATTCTTGAAAGCTTCATCAAAATTGAGAGGTGAAACAAGGATCCCTGTTGAACACCACGGAAGCTAGAATGCCATGGAGCTTGACAATCTCTTGAACATATAATCTAGCCAACTTGCTGACTGAATCAGTAGTCTTAACCGCATAAAAGTGAGCTGATTTGGTCAATCTATCAATAATGATCTAAATAGCATTGTAAATCAAATGGATCTAAATAGCATTGTAAATCAAATGCTCCCATTTTCATTTTAGTATGAAGAGACACTATAGAAGACCACTAGGTCTCTAATATTTTGCCTTGACTTATTGAAAAGTGAGGCATCTAGAGACAAAGTTGACTATATCACTCTTCATACCCAGCCACTAAAAACAGTGCTTTAAATCTCGATATATCATCATGCTTCCTAGATGAATAACCAACCTAGATGCATGGGCTTCCTTTAGAAGATTTAATCAGGGTTCAAGGTTGTTAGGCACCCCCAATTAATCTCAAAACCTAAGGGCTCTATCATCAGACATTCTAAAGTAACACAATTTCTCTAAGTCCAACTTTTCTTTCAACTTCACTACTTTGGGATCCAAAGATTGGGCTTTTGTGATTCTCTGGATGAGATTTTGTTGGATCCAAATTTGGTTAAGACAGATGCCCTCACCATAATGGTTCAGTCAAAGACCCTGGATTTTCTTGAGCATTCTCCACTTAGAAACCATAACTTGGGCCAATAATGGTGAGTTCTTCATATTAAAAGCATTCATGACTACATTATCCTTACAGGGATGATATAGGAGTTTACAATCATAGCCCTTCAAGAAGTTCGTCAAGTGCCTCTATCTCATGTTTAATTCCTTCTAAGAGAATAAGTACTTTAAACTCTTATAATCGGTATAAATTTCAAAAGTCTGACCATACAAATAGTTATATCATATCTTGAGGGCAAAGACTATGGCTGCTAGCTGAAGTTTCTAAGTGGAGTAGTTCCATTCATGCAGTTTCAACTGCCTTGAACCATAGGCTACTACCCAACCATTTTGGATGAGCACGCATCTAAAACAAACATGAGATGCATCACAAGAAACCTAAAACCGACCAGTATTGTTAGGAAGAATCAGTACCGAGGTAGCGGTCAGTTGACATTTAAGTTTGATAAAACTTTAGTGCATTAGTTGGCTGACTATAATGAATCACTACCTCAACCTTCGAGGGATCCATAGAAACACCATCACTAAAAAAAACATGACAGAGTAGAGAGATCTAGTCCAACAAAAAAGAGCACTTATAGAACTTAACATACAATTTATGTTGTTTAAGAGTTCTTAAAACTTAAGTCAGGTGGACAGATGTTCTTAATAGTCCTGAGAATACAATAGGATGTCATTAATGAAAATAATGGTGCATTGATTTAGTGTAGACTTGAAAATTTGATTCACAAGGTCTATGAATACTGCAGGAGCATTAGTTAACCCAAAGGGCATGACCTTGAATTCAAAATGACCATACCTATAACGGAACATTGTCTTGGAAATGTCTTTGACTTTAACTCTCAACTAGTGATATCCTAACCTGAGATCAATTTTGGAGAAGACTTATGCACCTTGTACTTGGTCAAACAGATCGTTAATGCAGCAATGGTACTTGTTCTTTATTGTCACTTGGTTGAGCTCCCTACAATCATTCATAGCTAGAGGGTCCCATTTTTATCTTGACAAAGAAGACCGAAGCACCCTATAGAGAATTTCTTGGTACGATAAACCTCTTTTCTCATAGTGCTATAATTTGATGATCCAACTCCTGAAGTTATGCTTGGTTTATCTGATAAGTGGGTTTAGAGATAGGCTGTGTCCTTGGAACTAAGTTGATGGAGAATTCAATCCCCTGGCTGGGTGGTAAACCTAGAAACTCCTCAAGAAAAACATCAGGGAAGTTGTAGACAATTAGGATTGTCTATAGAGAGTTCTCATAATCCATTTGCCTAAACACCAACAATGTTAGAAAAATTGGCAGTTTTATCTTATATTTTTGTCATGCATATAAACTCGAAGAATGTCAAACATGGTTAATTTAAAGCATTCAATTTTATTTATAGTTATATGGTTATACAAAACAAAATTCCCTCTTTCACCTGTGTCATAGGAATGTTTCTTCTTGGGGGGGTAAGGGAAAGGCAGAGGGTTATAGTTTTATTAAAACAATCAATAATGACAATGGAAGCCTCCAACCAATCCATACCGAAAATCACATCAAATATAGAAAACTCTAAGAGTATATGGTCTTCAGTTAACTCTTTACCTAAAACTTTCAGCTTACAAGCCTTATACACTACATGGACTTCTAGAAGTCCCCTAGACGGTCTCTACAAGCAAGATTTGTGCTAAAAGTTCATACTCAATTGTCAATTTCCTAGCAATTTCAAAAGACATGAAGGAGTAGGTCGCACCAGTATCAACCATAACATGAGTAAAATTATGAATAGAAAGCGTACCCTAAATAATAATCGGCGTCACCATAGCACCAACCTCGTTGAGGTGGAAACCCTTCCTCTAGCAATAGGTCTAGTAGCATCCCCAGCAACGATCAAACCTTGAATTGTCTAGAATAATTCAGTGAACTTTACTCGGGTTGGGGTAGCCTGGGCATTAGGTCTTTCTACAGACGGTCTCCCTCGAGTCATATTTACCTACAAAAAGGGCACAGGGGTTTAGTACAGTTGTCAATCACTAAGGTCAAAAGGATACTATCATTTTAAGAAATTTCTAGATTTCTAGACTTAAATCCTAGGCTTTAATGTAAGGAATGTCTGAGAATCTTGCTCTAATACCACCTGTGACATGCCGGTATTTGGTGGTGCAAAAGTATCTAATAGCATTCTAAATATGAGTGCATAAAAAATTATACGGCGGAAAAAAAGTCATCCCTTCTAAAATTAAAGTTCAAATACAACTAAGTTGGTGAATAAACGTAAATACAAATGTTGTTCTAGCCACTTCTATCATTACAAAAAAAACTTTTCATCAGAGTACAATCATTCACACGCACTCAAATATCCACTAAAACTCTGCAAACAAATCTAAACAAACTTCAAGACGTAACTCGGGGAGCAATTCTTTACTTTCCTCATCGTTTGAAGGGAAATAGTTTAGGGTGAGTTTCATAAAACTCAGTAAGGGTAACAATATTTAAATTACACGACCAAAATTTCAAAGATTATTTTATTTTAAAAGAAAATGTTGTTACTTTTATAATCCATGGGACTTACCATTAAAGAGCATTGTAGATATTTTCTTACCATCTTTCATTTAAAATATAGTTAAAAATATGGTGCTTTTAATGTACTAAATTTTGTTTTGAAGTACTAGTCTTAAAACATAAGCAGTCAGGAGGAACAATGGGAAACATATTTGATACAACAATCTAAAATTGCATAACAATACGAAACAGTGAGAAACATATTTGATACAGAAACTTATCTAACATGGGTAATAACAAGTCCTAGCTCATCTAGTTTAGATTTCCCATTTTAGCTTTGGTGTTTTACAAATATTTACGTGAAGCTATTTTAGCTTATATCTTCATATGGCAGAAGGGATCCCTGACTACCATTATGAATGGAAAATAGTTTAGTTTGATATATGATTAAGCAATTGGAAACTATGGTCATGACCATACTTTACCACTATGGCCCCTACAATCAATTGTGATCCACTCTCGTTAGAGGAAAAACCAGTACCATTCACAAGAGTTATTCATCAGTAGTCAATTTTAGTTACCCTCAGTGATAATGTTCAAAAAAAATTCGATCTTTATTCATTATTCTTAACAATCACAATCTCAATCACAGTTCAACAGAAATTCACTTTGACTCATTGGGTCCATCAAACCAGTCCTTAAACCTATAACTTTTCCAATTTCATAAATTTATCGCATCCAAATCATCTTGACCTAATTACCAAATCTGGATCAAAACGAGGCCCACTAAAAGAATGTAGACCCAATTAGTGTTCACTAATTGACCTGGACCACTAAGGGTTCATTGGATTGAAATGGACCTAGGGAGAGTCCACTAAACTGAAACAAACCCGATGGTGGTCCACTGAACTAGGACAGACCCAGTGAGGGTCCACTAAATTAAACCAGACCTTGTGTCCACTGAACTAAGCCAGACCTAGTGGGGGTTCACTGAAATGGGTTAGGCTGTCGGGTTTTCTTCCTAGGCTGAGGCCCAATTGGGGTAACCCTCTCGGGCTTTACCCAAATGGACAAAGTTGAGAGCCTAGTCTGCACAATGTTTTTGGCTTGCGAGCATGTGAAGTAGCCACACAGCTCAACATGTCGCGCAGGGAAAAAGCCCATGCAGTCGCACTTAGCAAGACAACACTGCACACATGCTATGCATGCTAGTAATTCCTTTAACACGCATAGGCTTCTTACCGTATAGAGACTCCAGGGACGTCGTGTGTATGCACACATGTGGCATGTGCACACACATGTGCACACACACAGTAGGCCCCTTTGGCATGCTGACACGCCTGGCAGGGCCTGTGCTCCCATGCATTACTGCTGTGCACATGTAGTAGCTGGGGATCGTGTCCATCATGTATGGTTGACACACAACCGCACTGCATGACTCATTCTTAGCACCTTGGTGCCCTAAACTAATTTATGAGCTTTTCTTTACCTCTCAAATCATTTCATTTTGAAATTTCATGTACCCTTTCACACATGCACAATCATATAGGCAATATAAGTAGAAAATAATCACCTTGAATCGATCAAATGTTTGATAAAATACGGTTACTAAATGGCACACATGCATGCATGAAACCAAATCAAAACAAACATATGAATTCATTATTTCTAACATTTTAAAATCTAAAAAACACATAGAAGTCTACACAATAATAGCAAAACCCTTACTAAACTTTCAACCTTTTAGGTTCCCAAAGAAATGAGGTTAGCTTATCGTTTGAAGGAGAAGGAAGGTTGCTCGGTACCCATGGATTTATTGAAGAAGTTTTGAAATTTTAAGGAAAAAAGTAGCTCAAGAGGGAACTCTTGGTAAACTAAATAAAGAAGGGAAAGTAAGAGGAAAAAGTGGGAAGCTCACCATTTGGGGGAGAAAAGCACTTGGATCGCTTGTCGATGCACTCTCTCTCTTTCTCTCAACTAAGTGAAGAAGAAGAAGAAAAATGAAGAAAATGGAAGAGAGAAGAGTGAAATTTGGCTTTAATAGCTAAAAAAGGGTGCATGTGATCCATTATATCACATGCAATGGCCCTTGGCTATTGATCAGCCCTAGTGGTTGAGCAACCATCCCATCATGGCGCACATGCCTTGGGCAATGTGTCGTGTCCCCCTTAGGCACCGTGTATCATCTTGGGCAGTGTGTGCCACTGATTGAGCAGTGTGTTGTTGTTAGTTGGGAGGCGTGCCTTTTTTTTTGTACTACCATCGCGTCGCATTACATCACTTCTTTTCCATTAACTTTCTAGCTACTCGCTAGATTTTGTCACTTAACGCAAATCTAACGGTCTCCATTTTCTATAAATACGGACCCCTTCCTTCCCATTTCCTCATAACTTCCATTTCGTTCTTCCATCCTCCAAGAGCTTAGAGAGAGAAGGAGAGGAGAAGAAGAAGAAAGGTGTAGAAAACTAGAAGGTTTTGGTAAGAAATTTAGTATTTACTTTTAAACATTTTGAGGAGTATTCTAGAGTCAAAATTTATAAAGCTTGAAATTATGATTCGTATGATTATGTTAAATGTCGTGATAAAGCATGTTATCCTATATGCACTTGATGATTTGTATGTAATTTTAAATGATAAAAGTTTTGTTATCAATTTCTGAAATGCAAAAAAGGAGATTAAGTATGAAATGGTATGAAAAATATGAATTTGTATTAACATGCATAATGCATCAAGTTTTTCATTAGGTTTTTTATCTCTGAGAAATTTTTATTTTTCTCCTCCATCATATTGTTTGGAAAGATGTGAGAGGACCGCTCCCTATGGATGGCGATATACCCTATTACGAGAGTGGTGACGCAAATTATCTATTAGGGGTCACCTTTGGCTAAGTACTGTCATGGTTATAAACTATCTAATAGAACCATTATGGTTGGTATGGCCATTATCATAGATCATGTCATGGTTCAGCAAGCAAGAAATGTGTTGTTGGCAAATTGCCATTATATATCTTATTTGGTCTTTCCACATGGGTAGTTGAAAATCCATATATGTGTTTAGTAGATGGAAGTCGGAACGACTTGGTGAAGCATGACACAAAAATTTAAGCATCTCATGATTTATTTTATTTTTTCTATTATCAGCATGATTGATTTGATTTTTTATGACTATGACATGATGGATTTGATGCTTTTATAAAGTAATAAAATGTTTTCATAAATTAAGAAAAGGACCTTGACGTGACCCCTGATGGTAAGTATTGATGACATAATAATTCACTTTTAAAATCTTATAATTTTATTTAAATACTGTTTTCCTTATTGAGTATATGGAATTCACCCTTTTCGTGCCCTCCCAAATGAAGAAGATAGTGAGGAACTGATCACCCCCTTGAAGTCTATGAAAATCTCGTTGATCCACAAACCTTGAGTGCATGACTTGTCCTACACTCTGATGACTCCATTCACATAGTGAAAGAAGTGACACTTTTTTATATTTTGATATTTTGTATTTTATTGCCACTTCTAGCCTCAGTTATATATTTGTAATTGAAACTCATATATTTTAGTAAGGGATTTGTAATAATTTGCTCTGCTGTATATAATTATTATTCATGCACTCGTAATCTATTTTTGTATCTAGCAACCTTATGCCTTAATTAGCATTTGGGATGTCACGAAAAGTCCCCAAAATCTGCGAACATGATAGCGGTGGTCACGTTGTTCCAGCAGTGATGCCCCCATGCAGCGTAGGTCCCACCATCATCCACCCATTCTTCAACCACTTGCCATTTTTCCTGTCCGGATTAGTGCCACATGTTTCTCATCCATGGCCCCTCCTTCACTATTTAAAAAGCTTTCTTCCATCACTTTTCCACCATTTTTCCCATTCTTCCATTTTATAAATTTTTGAGAGAGAGAGAAAATATTTAGTGAGAGAAAGAAGCAAGAAAGAAGAAAAGAAAGTAGAAGTTTGAGGAGTTGTCCAAGGAGTAAGGCAAGTCCTTCCTTTGTCTTCCTAAAGACTAATTTGACTTCGATTTTGGTAAAGGTCTCTTTAGTATTTTTTTCTTACATTTCTAAGTGCACTTTTTAGTTGAACTAAATTGTGATATTGATGATTCATTAATGGATTTCTGTGCTATTGTGGTGAATAATTATTTGGATATTAATGTATTATAATGCATGATGGTTGTACCATATGATGAAATGGCTATAATGTATGAATTTCTATAAATATTGATGTTGTTTAATGAGATAAGTGACACAGTGTTATTGAGCATGATGATTTGATGCATATATCCTTTAGGTAATGGATTATTGCTTATAATGGAGATATTGAGCATGATGTATGAAAAACAAGATAATTGGTAATTGTATGCGGGTTTGGCCCTTCACCCTACCTTGGGGATGGCAAACAGGGCTATTCTAGTGGTCCCTGGCCTAAGAGGATGACCTGAAGGCAAGATGGGGTAAACATGGGCCTTTGGGCTGGATATGTGAAATAGGCCTTCAGGCTGGATATATTGTTGGATCTCCATTAGATTTGAAATATAAAAATGGTTGTGTTGAACATGAAAAATGCAAAGAAAAGAATAAGGAATTTATTGTGAACATGGAATAAACAAGTGAAAAGAATGAAAAAATCCGTTCAACTTTTATCTCTGAGCGGTTTCTATTTTTCCCTCCTCTGAATAAATGTTGATGAACTGCTTCCGATGATTATCAGCATTCTCTCTAATGAGAGTAGATTTATGTTAGGATATATAGGGCTATAGTGGTGACGTACGAACATAGTCATAGTTTAGATGGAAAAATAGAATTGGCTCAGTAAAGGCTCGATGATTCACAGTGATAGCTTGGGATCTCCTCTGCCTTCAGTGGATATATGTTGTAATGGCTTCATGCGGAGGTCGGTAAATGACTTAATAAAGCACCTATATGAATAAGAATACAATATGAGACTCTATGATGTTTTTGTATGATGGTTCTTCTACTTATCCTAAGATTATTGGGTATGCCACTTATTTAATATCTATTGAATATTTGACATGCTTGGATATGCCTAGTGTGACACAATATGCTTGCTTATGGTCTTGATAAAATCTAATCTTTGCTTGGTTATACAACTAGTTCATTGAATTTTCCTAAAGAAAGACAAATATTTTCTAAATATATGAATGTATTCATCTTGTGGTGGCCCTCCAAGATAAGAGGTTTATATGAGAATATTGCTCAAGTTATTTACTTTTAAACCTTAGCTGTGTGGTCTAAATATTGTGTCCCTTACTGAGTTTATATAGAACTCACCCCTAATCCGTGTCCCCAGATGATGTGGAAGTTGATGATTTGCTCCCCGAGTTTTCTACTGAAGTTTTATTAGAGCCATTCACTGATCTTTGGTAATTCTTTAAGACATAATTTGAGTGTAATAGTTTATTTTGCACTCTAATGTAATATCTTGAAAGGACTTTACTTTTTGTATTTGATACTTAGCATTATCAATTTATGGTCTCTGATGTAAGTTTTAAAATTTAGTTTGCTTGTAAGGGATTTTTAAATTTATGCTTCAATGTTAAACTTATTTTTAGCACTCATAACTACTTGGTAGTTGTCTCCCTTCTACTAATTAGGTATGTAGGATGTTACAAAATGGTATCAAAGCCTAATTCTAGAAAAATCCCTTACACCAAGATCTATAGTTTAGACTTAGAGAAAACCTTAGAAAAAATTTTAGAAGTAGAAATGACTTTTTTTTCTAGAAATCATGCTTGTTGTCTCCCTTTTGAAGGAATAATGACTCGAAAGGGACCATCCATAGAATGCCCCAAGGCTCAGGTTGCTCTGACTAGGGCTGAGTTTATTAAGCTACTCCGAGTCATCTAGTGTTTGATCGTTGTAAACAGAACCATTTCACAAAACATCTCTAAGTTTAGGAGACTAAACCCTCTTTCCTTGATGGTGGACCCAATCCTTTGGTAGTAGAAACTTGGATTCTACAAATAAAAAAGTTTTTCTCTATTCTGGACCTAATTGAGGAACAGAAGATCATTTTTTCTACTTTCATGTTTATAGGTAAAGCTGAGCATTGGTGGCGGCTTAAGAAAGATGTCTTTGCCCACTCCTACCACCTGGGATATTTTTATGGATGCCTTTCTAGAGATCTTCTTCCTAGTTTATGTTCGGGAGAAAAAGAAGAGGAATTTTAGGACCTATGCTAAGGAAATATGACGATTAACCAGTATGCAGCTAGGTTTGTCAGTTATCCTAGTTTGCCCTCTAGGAGTGATAATTTATTGTGGATTCATAGTACTTAACATTGAGGAGATGGAAGCAATTGCCGAGTGTAGCCAATCTTAGCAAGACCTTTGATGGACTCTATTACCAAAGGATCCTAATAAATCTCAATAAAAAAGAATTGTGTAATTAGATACCCTAGAGGAACTCAATCAATGGTTGGAATTTTGGGAGTCACCCAAACTTTGATAGGTTTTGAGGGTAATATAATACCTAATGGAAGGATTATGTAAAGTAAAATAGAGAGTTTTAGAACATGTTATAAACAATCACTTAAGTTTTAAATCTATGAGACTAGAATACAAGTTCTTACTGAATGAACCTTAGTTTAGGAGTATTTAGAAGAGAAGTAACCAATCTAGGAGAACTTATGAATCCTAAGAGAATATAAAGCACGAGATTGGACCTCCAAGAAAAAGCGAGGAGTTGTGATGGTACGTGTGGGACGTAAATAACCATTATATTCGAGGTTAGTAGTATATTATGATAATGAGTTTACACAAATTCCTGATAAATCCATCCTCCTTTTAGAGACAGAAAAGAAATGGCCCATAGCATCCTCCTTTTTTTATTCAGGAAAGACCTTAAAGTTTTTCCCAAGCATTAAAAGAATATATTCAAGATTTGTTCAACCATGCTTGGAAAAAAATGTATATATATATATATGTAATGATAAAAGAAAGAATACAATTTTAGATACAATATCCTAGAAGATCGATTATTATGATACCATAAACCGACCTCCCTAAAACTAAAATTTCTAAAACACAAGTACTACTATTAACAAATTCAGTGATCTGAATTACCCAACCTTTACCAGCCATTAGTCATAAAGATTTATTCCTAACTCATAATCGACCTATATGTGTGCTTGGTAGAGCCTAGGGGCATGTGTGCAGCTTTTTGAGTGCACATAATATACCAAGGGCCTCTATTCGAGCACTTGGTCGTGCCTGGACAATAACCCACATGCACCGATTGCATGGCAAAACTGTGCGCTGCAGTCCCTTCTAACACCTTTGTGACTCGCTCAGTTATTTTCCTTCCTAAATTAATAAAACTTGTAAACTCAAGTAACCATTCATAAAATTGATTATTTAAAAGAAATAAACACTGAAATATCTGATTAAATCATGATGAACACACACACTTCACCGCGTATGAAGTATATGCGATTTTCAGAACTTTTTGCCAATTTTTAAAATGTTAAAATGTTGTGTAAAGTATCAAAACAATACTCCTATCATTACCTTAGGGTCAATTATGCTTGCTGTTTTAAACAGAAGAAAAAAGGCTTCTTAAACTGCAGAAGAGAAGCGATTGCGACAACAACCTATATTTTTAGAAAAATAGAGTACATTGCTATATAGGAGGAAGGGAAGTTATGAAAGGAAAAAAAAAAGGAAAAAAAAAAAGGAAAAAATGGCCAAAGGGATGGGTGTTTACCTAATGGAAGAAATGAGATGAATGAGTTATAGTACAATTCACACAAGTAGCACCGATCACACATTATTCGTGTAACGATCCGCTCTTAGTCTTCTCTCAGAATCTTGCTTGGGTTTTTCTCTTGGTTTAGCTCTATAGTTTGCTATTTTATTTTCCTCTCTTCAAATGAGTGAAGAGAGAGAACGAAGAAAGCCTCTTAAGTAGGAAAGGAAGGAGAGTCATCGACCATTAGATTATGTGACATCCCAAATACTAATTAAAGCATAAGGGTGCTAGATACAAGCCTCTTAAAAGTTGGACTCATTAGAGTGCGAAATAATATATGCACTCGTAACAGTTCATGGATCCACAGGATCCTCAACGGCTTCAATGGGCAGGTAAACTAATGATTCTTCACTATCATCCTCTTTTAAAAGGGGGTCATGGAAAGAGGTGAATTCTAATATACTCAACAAGAAAAATAGTATTTAAATGACATTACTAAGATTTTAAAAGTAATTAACTTAGAAATAATACCTTATATGCTTATCATCAGGGAACGCGCATGTGGGACCATTTCAATAATAAAAAAATATTTTATTTTATTTAGAAAAATATCAACGTCAAATCAATCATATCAAACATATGATCACATTATGTAAATAGAGAAAATCAAATAAATCATATCATATCATGCTTTCATTGCATGTTTTACTAATTTTTCATGCGAAATCGTTTTGACCTCTATCTACTAAGGGCAATACGGATTCCTGACTACCACTATGGAATGACCAATTTATTTCATATCATTTTAAACACATTTACGGCTTTCTAAACCATGACAAGTTCTTTGACCATGATTGTGCCAAATACTGTGGTCCTGCATGTAAACTATAGTCACGGTCATACATTGCCAAAGGTGGCCACTAGAATCATATCGCATCATTACTCTCATAAGAAGGTATGTTGTCATCCACAGGCAGCAGTACTCTCATGTCTTTTAAGACTAGATGGGTGAGAAATAGAACTCCTCAAAGATAAAAAAAGCCTAACAAATCATATTAATTTAAATATCATGCATGCAAATATCCATAATTGTTCCACATGTTAGTCAAATAACATCATGCTTCATCATCTCTTATCATGCCATCATATTTAGCATATTAATTTATTTACTTTTTAAAATGACGCAAATTATCCAATATCATGGAATATTTATGTAAACATATTTAAAACATAACAATAATTAAACATGTAGCAAGTCATGTCACGTTCATGTAATATTCTTTTATTAATCTAGAAATTCTCCTTAGAAAGTACAAAGTTAATGCCAAATTCCTTACTAAAAGCTTGAAGAATTTCCTAGCTCTTCTTCTTTCTATCCTCTCTTTCTCTCTCTAGCTCTCTCTCTCTAAAATCTACTTTGGTGAATGGAGGAATGAAGATGAAGTGACGAAGGAATGGTTGAGAAGGTCACTATTTATAAGAAGAGGAGACTGTTGGATTTCTGCCAAGTGGTGTAAATCTGTCAGGAGAGAGGGAGAGGGAAAAGTGACTGATGTGATATGGAAACTGACGGATGTGATTGATAAGACGATGATAGCACGAAAATCGAAGACGCACTGCCCAAACTGTGGTGGCACGTGCAGCCCAAGCTTGCGTCGAACCCAGGTTGAGGCCTATTATGTGTAGTGCGCGCCTCGTGCCCTATGCAGATGGGATGTGCGTGGAGGTGCACGTCCCATGCTGGTCTCACGTACGCGTGCGTGTGTGAGCAGCCCATGGAGCTCACACAAACAAGAAAATTTTCACACAACGCTTCCCATAGGGTTTTTCTGTCGTTTTCCTTCTTTGTTTTTCTTAAAATTTTCAAATTAGTAAAATAAATAAAATAAATAAATAAATACATAAATAAATAAGTAAAATAAATAATCAAATACATAGATAATAAATTGGTCTGTAAAGGATAAAAATTTAAATTTTAAACCCGATTTTGTTCGAGAACAAAAAATATAAACTTAAAGAGTTAATGGTCTTAGGGCCCGAATAAATAGAGGTTTACACAACATTTAAGTGCAAAGGTTTTCGAGGTGTTACATCTTTCCCACCTTTAAAAAATTTGGTCGTCCAAATTTGTTACAATTAGATGAGGAAACTTCTCCCGTATTTCACTCTCTAGTTCTGATGTCACCTCTTCTAGAGTGTGATGTCGCCATTGCATCTTTACAATCGAGATTTTTTTATTGCGCAAAACTTTATCGGTCCATCAAGGATTTTAGTGGGAAACTCCTCGTAAGTCATGTCTTCTTAGACCTGCATTTTTTAGTGTGGAATAATGTTAGAAGGGTCAGGGTGGTACCTCTTAAGCTTGGAAACATGAAAAACATCATCTAGACCTGAACACTTTGGAGGTAGAGTAAGGCGGTACGCCATGGGTCCAATACGTTCCATAATCATAAAAGGTCCCACATATCTAGGGCTCAACTTTCCCTTCTTACCAAACCACATTTTACCTTTGTAAGGAAGGATCTTGAAAAAGACATGGTGAGGTGACCCTAGGAGGGCGTTCTAGTTACTAAAGAGGCAACAATCATATTTTGCACCAATACAGAAAAAAGGCCTGGGAAAAGCCTGGACCAAAGAAATAGAGTCGAGATTCAACAACAAGGCCCAATCCCATGAAGCCCAAGGATCTAATTCATGCAAGCTTAGATCAGGTAAGATGGACCATTGATGCCATTAAGATTGGGAAGCCTTATGGGCCACCGAGACAATCGGCCCAAAGATGCATCAATGATGATGAGTTGTGGGTTTTCAGATTGATACTAAAAGATAATGGTGGTGTGTCCGAGATGATGCATAGAGGGGAGATACCTGTGGGCGACGACTCGAGTCACTCGGCCTGCTAGGCCTAACCCACGGCCTAGCGCGCTGTGCACCCGAGAAAAACACATGGCCCATGCCGCATGCCCTTGCAGGTAGGTCGACTAAGGCCCATCAGGAAGACCCAAAGACTAGCCCTCATCTCGAGGCCCAATGTAGTGGACCCACACCCAGATACGATCTTGGAATCGACACAAACCATCATCTGTGAACTTGATATCAGGAAATTCATAAGAAGTAAACTTACATAGGTTCTGAGTTATCTTAGGGTCAATGGACTGAGCTTCCTAAATCTTTATAAAAAGATCAGGCAAGGCCTAAATTTGGGTAAGTTAGGCACCACTGCCATAGTGATTAAGGCAGAATACCTGTATTGCATCAACTAGTTTCCAACTGGAGGCCATCATTCGAGCCAATAAAGTGGACTCCTTCTGACTCAAGGCATCAACAACCACATTACCTTTACTGGGGTGGTAGAGGATCTTGAAATCATAATCTTTCAGGAGGTCCATCCAATGCCTTTATCTCATATTTAATTCTCTCTGAGAAAATATGTATTTCAAACTTTTGTAGTTAGTATAAATTTTAAATGTCTAGCCATACAGATAGTAGCACAACATCTTCAGAGCAAAGAGAGTAGTTGAGTCTAGGTTGTGCGTGGGATAATTACACTCATGGGGTTTCAACTATCGGGATCCATAAACAACTATCTGACTATGTTGCATCAAGACACATCCCAAACCTACGTGAGATGCATCGTAGAAAACCTGAAATCGCCCACCATTATCACAAAGGATCAACACTCGGGCAGAGATGAAGCAATACTTAACTTAACAAAGCTATCTTCACATTCTTCATCCCAAACAAATGCTAGACCCTTCTTGGTGAGGCAGCTCAAAGGAGTTGCAATTTTGGAAAACCCATCAGTAAATCATTGGTAGTAGCCGACCAAACCCAAGAAACTGCGTACCTTAGCGATATTGGTTGGTCAAATCCAATTAATTATAGCTTCTACCTTAGAAGGATTAACAGAAACTCCTTTGATAGAAATCACATGACTAAGAGAAGAGACTTGATCCAATGAAAAAGAACACTTGCTGAATTTTACGTACAAGTGATTCCGATTGAGGGTCTCCAATACACAGGACAAATGGTCTGCATGTTCTTCATGATTCTTTGAGTACACCAGGATGTCATCGATGAACATGATGATGTATTGATCCAATGCATGCTAGAAGCCTAATTATAAGATCCATGAAAGCAGCAGGGGCATTAGCTAATCTAAAAGGCATTACTTGAACTCGAATTGACCATACCAATATCGAAAGGCTGTCTTGGGAATATCTTCTTCCTTCTCTCTCAACTAATAGTACCCCAATCTGAGGTTGATCTTGGAGAATAATTTAGCACCTTGTAACTAATCAAAGAGGCCAACAATACGAGGCAAGGGGTACTTACTTTTTACGGCCACTCGATTGAGCTCTCTATAGTCAATACATAGTTAGAGAGAACCATCTTTCTTCTTTACAAACAACACAAGGGTACTCCAAAGAAAATGCCTGGGGCAAATGAATCTTTGCCCAAGAAGCTAAAAAAGTTAGTGCTCAAGTTTAGCAAGCTTGATTCGACTCATGTTGTAAGCAAGCTTTGAGATTGGTTGAGTTCTTTAAAGTAGATAAATAGAAATTTCTACCTCCCATGGGGGAGGTAGACCAAGCAGCTCCTTTGGGAAGACATCCAAAAAGTTACAAACCATAGGGATTATAAAAACTGCAAGATCAGTGTCCATGTTCCTGTTTACTTAATGGTTAGAAAACAAGAAACAATTTATTGATATAAGCTTTTCCATAAGTTAACAAATAAATCTTTATTTCATTTTTGGTGAATAAAGGGCTACAATCCTGTCAGGGTGGCTATTGACAGGGTCAGGCAACCTTTTTCTTTGTGGCTAGGGTTGGTGTTGCTGTTGCTGAGTACGGGCTCAAGTAATGCGTTGGTGTCAAACCGAGATAAGGTCCTTGGCCAACTGTACGTGTTCAAGCACCTCAGCATAGGAGCCAGGTCTCAACATCGCTACCTGGTCATAGATATCTGCATGAAGGCCCTTTAAAACCTTCCTAACCTTGTGACTCTTAGGGGTGACCATCAAAAGCGCAAACCTAGACAATTAGATAAATCAGGCTGCATACTGGGTAACAGTCATATTTCCCTAGTAAAGGTCCTAAAATACCTCCTCTTTCTTCTCTCAGATGTATACAGGGAATAAGTTCTCAAAGAAAGCATCCGTGAAAACTTCTTAAGTGGTAGAGGAGGGTATGACATCTTTCTTAAGCCGCCACTTGTGTTTGACTTCTCTAATCACATGAAGACTGTTAAGGAAACTTTTTGTTATTCGATTAGGTCTAGGACAGAGAAAGATTTTCTATTTGTTGGATCCAAGTTTCTGTAGATAAGGGGTCAGGGCCTCCTTTGAAGTGGGGTGGGTTGAGTCTTCTAAACTTGATAATATTATGGGAAACAATCTTTCAACTTGGCAATAGTCAGGGGCAACTGGGTGTTGATAGTGGTTTGCTTAGTTTTGACCTACTATTACGGTTATACCCTAAATGGCTTAGAGAAACTCTGTAAACTTAGCCTTGGTTGAAGGATCCTGGGCCTCTGGTCATTCATTTTTTTCTATGAAAGTCTCCTTCGAGTCATTTTGGTCCAACAAAAGAAAAAGAGAGATAACGAGTTGGTGGACTAGTTTTTTAAGAAGCAAAATATCCTACGTATCTAAAGTTGTTTTCACTAGACTATAGCCTTAGTGCAAGGGATTATTCTGCTTAGCTACTCAGATACCATTTATAGCATCTCAAATACTAATTAAAGTATAAGAGTGCTAGATACAGAAACAAACATGAGTGTATTAAAAATAATTACATGCAGAGGAATAAAATATATTACAAATCCCTTACAAAATAAATTTGAGTTCTAAATCTTACAATATTGAGGCAAAATAAAAATACATACAAGCCTCTTTAAAGTTGGACTCATCAGAGTGTGAAAGAAAATATTCACTCCTAACGGTTCATGGATCGACGGGATCTAATGGGAAAGTCAACTAGCAATTCTTCACTATAGTTCTCATATGAAGGCGGGTCATGAAAAGGGGTGAGTTCCAATATAATCAATAAGGAAATAGTATTTAAATGACATTACTAAGATATTAAAAGTAATTAACTTAGAAATAATACCATATACGCTTACCATTAGGGAACATGCATGTCGGACCATTTCAATAATAAAGAAAATATTTTATTTTATTTAGAAAAAATCAACATCAAATCAATCGTATCAAACATATGATCACATCATGTAAATAGAGAAAGTCAAATAAATCATATCATATCATGCTTTCATTTCATCTTTTACTTATTCTTTGCGCGAAGCCATTTTGACATCTATCTATTGAGGGCAATATGAATTCCCGACTACCACTATGGAATGACTAATTCATTTCATATCAATTTTGGCATATTTACGTCTTGCTAAACCACAACACATTTACGGCTTGTCAAACCATGACACATTTTATGACCATGGTCGTGCAAACCATATTAGTCCTACATATAAACTATAGTCACGATCATATGTCACCAAAGGTGACCCCTACGATCATATCAAGTCCCCACTCTCGTCAGAGGGTATGCCATCATCTATAGGGAGTGGTTCTCTCACATCTTTTAAGATCAGATGCAAGAGAAATAGAACCCTTTAGAGATAAAAAAAAGTCTAAAGGATCATAGTAATTTAAATATCATGCATGCAAATATCCATAATCCATCGACATGTTCATCAAATAACATCATGCTTCATCATCTCTTATCATGCCATCCTATTCATCATATTTATTTATTTATTTGTTAGAATGATGCAAATAATGCAATATCGTGGAATATTTATGTAAACATTTTTAAAACATAGCAATAATTTAACATGTAACAAGCCATGTCACATTCATGCAATATTCTTTTATTAATCTAGAAATTCTCCTTAGAATGTGCAAAGTAAATATCAAATTCCTTACCAAAAACTTGAAGACTTTTCTAGCTCTTCTTCTTTTTATGCTCTCCTCTCTCTCTAGCTCTCTCTCTAAAATATGCTTTGGTGAATGGAAAATGAAGATGAAGTCATGGAGTGGTGGAGAAGGTTCCTATTTACAGAAAAAGGGACCGTTTGATTTTTGTCAAGTGGTGCAAATTTATAAGGAGAGAAGGAGGGAAAAAAGTGACTAATGTAACGTGATGACTGACGGATGTGACTGACAGATGGCCAATGGTGACGTGATGATAGCATGAAGATTGAAGGCACACTGTCCAAATGGTAGCGACTTGCTAGCCGAGTGGCAGTGCTCCCCCCCCAAGGGGCAGCGCATGATTCTCAAGCCTATCGCGAGCTATCTGCGCGTGACGTGATGTGCATAGATTGTGCACCTTATGGCCCGCGTGAACGAGAATATTTTCTCGCAGGATTTTTTTGCTGTTTTGTACTTTATTTTTCCTAAAATTTAAAAGGTTGTGGATTCCAGTTCATGGGCTGGGAATCCTCTGAGCATTCTCATAGTCTTGTGAGGAATTTTATCTTGTGGGCTGCCATGTCATTTTATCTTACAAGTATTTATAACACCCCAAAAAAATTTTGCGCTTAATTTGTAATGTGAACCTTTTTTATTTGGGCCCTAAGGCCGCTTAAACTCCTTAATATTTCGTAATTTTAATTTTTCAAATAAATATCTTATTTCGTATTTTGTTTAATTAAATGATTAGTAAATTATATTAATTTATTTTGTTGTAAGAAAAATTATATTATATTTTTTATTTAAAATAATTTTTTGGAAAAATAGAAAGAAGGCAGAAAAATCCTGCGTGAGGTATCCCTCCTGCATGGGCTTCGCATGCTATGCGCGAGTGCTCGCTCACGGCCAGTGCAGGATAGGGGCACATTGTGGGCACATCCTGTCTGTGCGAGGCGAGAGGCACAGTTTGTATGTGTGTCCCATCACGCACAGACTGGCCTGGGTCCATGCGTCCTTTACACATGCCGTCTGCGCAATAGGCCTACGCGCATGGACCTGTGCATTTATAGGCTTGGCCAGCACATGCAACTGCCTCAGGCGATGCGCTGCCGGCTTTGGTGGCATATCACCTTGGCTTGGGTGACATGCCGCTGTCGATTGGGTGGTGTGCCTCTATTTTTATGCTGCTGTCATGTCACGTTGTCCATCTGTTAGTCACATCTTTCAATCATAACATTAGTTTTTTTCCATTGACTTTTTCTCTCTTTACAAGATTTTACCACTTTGCACAAATTCGACGGTCCCAATTTTCTTTAAATAGGGACCCACCCTTTACCATTTCCTCATCACTACCATTCCATTCTCCAAGAGCTCAGAGAGAGAGGGAGAGGAGAAGAAGAAGAAAAGGTGTAAGAAAACATCAAGGTTTCAGTGAGGAATTTACCATTTACTTTTAAACATTCTAAGGAGCATTTCTAGAATGAAAATTAAAGAGGTTTAAATTTATGATTTGTATGGTTGAATTTTATGCCTAAACGAAGTAATTTTACGTAATAATGCATGTTTTATGATCATATATGACTTTATTAATTTGCATGTATAATTTATATGATTTGATGCTCGAAATAAATGTTGATATGTGATGCTATTGATGGTGGAAAAATGATTAAGCATGATATGATATATAGATATGAAAAATATGTATTGGTATTGGCATGCATAATCAATAAAGTATTTTGTTAGGCTTTTTATCTCTGAGGAATTTATGTTTCTCCCCCATCTTGTCTGGAAAGACGTGAGAGGACTACTCCCTGTGGATGACGGCGTACCCTCTGACGAGAGTGGTGACGCGATATGATTATAAGGTCACCATTAGCAAAGTACGACTGTGGCCATAGTAAAATGTAGGACTACCATAGTTGACACGACCGTGGTCATAGATCATGTCATGGTTTGGCAAGCCATAAATTGCTGTTATAAATAAAATGAATTGGTCATTCCATAAGGGCAGTCAAAAATCCATATTGCCCTCAGTAGATGGAAGTCGGAATTATTTTGCAAAGAATAACACAAAAGATAGTGTATATTCATTATTTGTTTGATTTTTTCTATTATCAGCATGATTGATTTGATTGACATAACTGTGACATGATGGGCTTAATATTTTCTTTAATAAATAAATTTTTTTCATAGTCTAATGAAGGACCATGACATGACTCTCAATGGTAAGCAATGGTGATACTTTAAATTACCTTTAAAATCTTACAGTGTTATTTAAATAATGTTTTCTTTACTAAGTATATGAAACTCACCCTTTTCTGTGCCCCCCCCCAAATAAAGAAGATAGTGAGAAACTGATCACTGACCTACTTCTTGGAGTCTTTGAGGATCCCATGGATCTAAAAATCTTGACAAGTGCATGACTTATCCTGCACTCTGATGAGCCCTTTTACATAATGATGGAAGTGGCCCTTTTTGTATTTTGATATTTTGATATTTTATTGCCACTTCTGGCCTGAGATATATATGTAAATTAGGAACTCGTGTATTCTGTAAGGGATTCGTAATAATTGCTCAGCTGCATACATTTTACTTTTTTGCACTTGTAATCTATTTCTATATCTGGCACGCTTATGCCTTAATTTGTATTTGGGATGTCACAAATGGTATTAAAACAGTTACGTGGAACAATCCCTTATAGCTGAGGCTGTAGGTAGAAAACCCTCTAGCATACTTAGGAAATATGTCATCTTTAAAAAATTATACTGATAACTCATGTTTTCCTTTTCTTTTGTAGGAATGACACGAGGAAGACCTTCTGTAGAGTGTACCAAAAGACCCGAGGCCTAAGATCATCCTATTAGGGCCAAGTTTATCAAATTTTTTCCAGCTATCTAGGGTCTGACCATAGCCATAGGACAAAACTATGCAAACCCTTGTCAACATCCTCTTGCACCAAAATGTCAACCTGCCGAAAGATCCATCTCCTACAATATAGTAGAATTTAGGAAGCTTAACCCACCCCACTTTAAAGGAGGCCCCAACCCCTTTGTAGCTGAAGCCTAGATTCTAGAGATAGAGAAATGTTTCTCTATCTTAGACCTAACCGAGGAGAAAAAAGTTTTCCTAGCAACCTTCATGCTAACCGGTAAAGGTGAACACTGGTGGTGACTTAAAAAGGAAGTCCTACCTACCCCTACCACTTGGGAGGTTTTCATGGATGTATTATTTGAGAACTTCTTCCCAATCTATGTCCAAAAGAGAAAAGAGAAGGAATTTCAGGACCTCCGTTAGGGAAACTTGGCAGTTTCCCAATATGTAGCTTAATTTGTCCACTTGTCTAGGTTTGCCCCATTAATGATCACCCCTGAAAGTCATAAAGCTAGGAAGTTTTTGAAGGGCCTTCATATCGACATCTACGACCGGGTTACGATGCTGATACCCAACTCATATGCTGAAGTACTATAACATGCCCAGTTGGCCAAAGACCTCATCTCAACCAAGCACCAATGCATCGCCTAAGTCTGTACCTAGCAACAACAACACTAACCGCAATAGCCAAAAAAAAGACTGCTTGACCCAGTCAATAGTCACCCTGAGTTGCCCCTCCCCCTGCTCTACCTCCACCTATTGGACAACCTACCTAACTTTCCCAACCATGCAGTATTATGGTCATTTATATGGTGATCAACCCTCTCGGCATTTAAACAACTCCTGCTATAAGTTTGGAAGCACTCAGCACTTTGTGAAGAACTGCCCTTAGCAGCTGAAGGACATAACCAGAACTATAGCCCAAGGTCATGTGTATCACCTTGATGAACTCGGTGCCCTCACCACTCTTGTCCTCATCCAGGGTATGCTTTCTATCCATGATATTTCTACAAGAGCTGTGATTGATACAGGTGTTGACCACTCTTTTATTTCTTGTACATTTTCTTGTAATATATATTAGCCTTGAAGCTTTAGGTGAAGTATTAGCAGTAGTCCCTCTAGTGGTTTATTAGAAGCTTATTGTGTCTATAAAAATTGTAAAATAAAGACTTCAAAAGTAGAACTGTTAGTACATCTAATACTTTTAGATTTCTCAGGATTTAACATTTTTATAGGAATGGATTGGTTAGAGAAATATAGAATAATCATTAACTATGAAAGTAAAGTTGTAACCTTGTGATCATTGAAAATGAAATAAGAATCTAATTTTGTTATTTTTTGACATTTAAATAAATAGGAATATGGATGTTGATCTTACTATATACTCCATTCCTACTGTATGTGACTTTTTAGAAGAATTTTCTATCGACCTACTTCCTGGAACATAACCAATCTCAAAACCTACCTATTGCATGAGCTGTAATGAGCTTGTAGAATTAGAAAATTAGCTTTCTAAACTTCTTGGTCAAAAATTCATCAGCCTAGTGATTCCCCTTAAGGTGCCCCGGTGTTATTCGTGAAAAAAAAAAGATGGCTCCCTCAGATTATGCATAGATTACAAAAAACTCCATCAGGTAATGGTGAATAGCAAATATCCTTTATATCATATCAATTACCTCTTCGATCAACTACAAGGAGCCACAGTCTTCTCAAAGATCAACCTCATATCAGGATACTACCAGTTGCGAATTAAAGAAGAAGATATTATAAAGACCACTTTTCGATGCCAATATGGTCTGTATGAGTTCACGATTATGCCTTTTGTATTAACTAATGCCCCTGCTACCTTTATGGATCTTATAAACAGGGTTTTTTGACATGCACTATATCAATAAGTCATCGTATTCATCGATGACATCCTAGTGTATTCTAAGAGTCTGGAAGAGCACGAAGTCCATTTATCTCAAGTATTGAGGATCCTTTGTCGGAACCAGCTGTATGCTAAGTTCAACAAGTGCTCCTTTTAGTTGGATCAAGTCTCCTTCCTTGGCCATGTAATTTCAGGCGAAGGAGTTTCTATGGATCCATCCAAAGTTGAATAAGTAATTAACTAGAACCCACCAACCAACGTAGCTGAGGTACGTAGTTTTCTTGGTTTAGTAGGTTATTAACAGCGATTCATCGATGGGTTCTCCAAGGTTGCTGCTCTATTGACCCATCTCACCAGAAAAGGTGTACCTTTTGTTTAGGACTACGAATATGGAAAAAGTTTTATAGAATTGAAATATTATTTCACCTCTACTCTAGTATTAATCCTCCCCAATAATACTAGAAGATTTTAGGTTTACTGTGATACATCTCCCGTAGGTTTGGTTTATATTTTAATGTAGCACGGTAGGGTGGTTACTTATGGATCTAGACAATTAAGCCCCATGAGCGCAACTACACTATCACGATCTAGAATTAGCGGCCATAATTTTTGCCTTGAAAATATGATGTCATTACTTGTACAGTTAGATATTTGAAATCTATACTGACCACAAAAGATTGAAATATATCTTTTGACAGAGGGAATTAAACATGAGACAGAGATGTTGGATGGACCTCCTGAAGGATTATGACTACAAGATCATCTACCACCACGGTAGAGGTAATGTGATCACACATGCGCTGAGTTAGAAGGAGTTCGCTATATTGGTCTAAACTATGACCTCAAGTTGGAAATTAGTTAATGTTACATAGGCCACCTCAACCATTATGGCAACGGTGCCTATCTCGCCCATATTTGAGCCTTGCCTGATTTTTTTATGAAGATTTAGGAAGCTCAATCCACAGGCCAAGAAATTACTAAAAATTTGAGTAAGTTTACTTCTGACAAGTTCCCTGATTTCAGACTCTCAGATGATGGATTGTCAAGATTTTAGGATCGTATTTGGTTCCCTATCACTATCAGGACGGACGTTCTCAAGGCTACCCATGCCTCTAAACTATCCATTCACCCTTAGAATACCAAAATGTATCGGAATCTGAAACATCAATATTGGTGGCTTGAAATGAAGGACATTGTTGATTATGTCTCTTAATGCCTTATTTGCCAACGAGTTAAGGTAGAAGACCAGAGACCCAGCAGTTTGTTTCAAGGCCTCCCTATTCTAGAATGGAAATGGGAGCATGTAACCATGGACTTTGGCATCAGCCTGCCTAGGACCTGTTCCAGTCGTAATGTTGTATGCGTCATTACTGATAGATTAACCAAGACCCATCAGAACTGCATATTCCACCAACAGATTAGTCTACTAGTACATTGACGAAAATGTTTGACTCTATGTAGTTCCCTTTTCCATTATGTTCGACCGAGATCCTCAATTCACCTCCCATTTTGGGATAGTTTTCAAAAAGCCCTTAGTTCTAGATTGTACTTCAGCATTGCTTATCATCCCCAGATCGATTGTCAGTCTGAACGTATTATTTAGACATTGGAAGACATGTTGTGCGCTTATGTCCTTGACTTTGGTGATAATTGGTATGAGTATCTTCCCTTTTGTGAATTTGCTTATAATAAAAGTTATCATTCTAGCATCGGCATGGCTCCGTATAAAACCCTGTTTGGTAGGCCCTACTATTCACCCATTTGTTGGAGCGAAGTCAGGAACTAGCGTCGTCTGGGACCTGATTTCATACAAGGGACTATTGAGAAGGTTGTTATCATCCAGAGGAACTTAGCCACCATCTAGAGTCACCAAAAACATTACACTGATAACCGTAAAAGACCCTTAGAATTTGTCGTTAGTGGCCAAGTCTTCCTCAAGATTTTTGCTTACAAAGGAAAAATGTGATTCGGTAAGAAGAGAAAGTTGAGGCTCCATTATGTTGGACCTTTTCAAATCATGAAATGTGTTAGACCCATGGAATATTTCCTTGTTCTGCTCCGAGAATTTATGGGTCTACATGATGTTTTCCATGTCTCTATGTTCAAAAGGTACCACCCTGACTCTTCTCACATCATTCCTCGTCGAGAGATATAGGTTCAAACTGATATTAAATACGAGGAACTCCCCACAAAAATCCTTGGTTGGACCAACAAGGTTTTGTACAAGAAGAAGATCCCCATGGTGAAGGTACAATTGCAACACCACACTCGAGAAAAAATGATGTGAGATTTAGAGAGGGAGATGAGAGAGAAATTCCTAGACTTATTCATGAAAAATTTGGGGGACCAAATTTTCTAAGGTGGGGGAATGTAACACCCCGAAAAACTTTCACGCTTAATTTGTAATGTGAACCCCTATATATTCGTGTCCTAAGGCTGCTTAAACTCCTTAATATTCTGTAATTTTAATTTTTCAGATAAATTTCTTATTTCGTATTTTAAGTTTTGTATTTTGTTTAATTAAATGATTCTTAAAATTTATTATTTTATTTTTTCATAAGAAAAATTATATTATATTTTTATTTAAAAATAAATTTTAGGAAAAATAAAAAAAAGACTGAAATACCCTGCGAGCATCTCACCTGCACAGGCTTCGAATGCCGCGTGCGCACGTACCATTTGTGCTAGGCACAAGGCGCGATCTATGCATGCGACCCATCATGCACAAATAGGCATGGCTCCACGCGCCCTGTGCATGTGCCGTCCACGTGGTAAGCCTACGCAGTAGGCCTCCAAGCATGGGCCTGTCCATGGTAGGCTTGCGCGTAATGCCCTTCATGCTATAGGCCCTATGCTCACGATAACCTCGGTTGGCGCACAACAAGATTAGCCAGTGTGCAGCAGGCTTGGCTGACACACAACAAGCTTGGCCAGCTCGTGGTAGGCTTGCCCGGTGCATGTTGTAGGCTAGGCCTACAACACACGTTTTGTTAGGGTGGTGTACGACTGCCATGGGTAGTGTGCGCCGCCCCCTTAGGTACCATGCACAGTTTGGTGGCAAATCTCCATTGGCTTGGGCGACATATCACAGCCGATTGGGTGACATGCCTCTATTTTTTGCACTGTCATCACATCACGTCGTCCATCCATTGATCATATCTATCAATTGTCACATAACTTCTTTTTCCATTGACTCTTTCTCTCCTCACAAGATTTTGCAACTTGGTGCAAATCTGACAGTCTCCATTTTTTATAAATAGGGACCCTCTGTTCACCATTTCCTCATCACTTCCATTCCATTATTCTATCCTCTAAGAGCTTAGAGAGAGAGAGAGTGATCTAGAGAGAGAGGGAGTGATACAGAGAGAGGGAGTGATACAGAGAGAGGGAGAGGAGAAAAAGAAGAAAAGGTGTAGGAAAACATCGAAGTTTCGGTAAAGAATTTAGTATTTACTTTTAAACATCCTAAGAAGCATTTCTAGAATGAAAATTAAAGAGGTTTAAATTTATGATTTGAATTGCTTAATTTTATGCCTAAACGAAGTAATTTTACATAATAATTCATGCTTTAATGATCATTTATGAACTTATTAATTTGGATGTATAATTTATATTATTTGATGCTCGAAATAAATGTTGCTATGTGATGCTCTTGACAGTGGAAAAATGATTAAGCATGAAATGATATATAGACATGAGAAATATGTATTAGTATTGGCATGCGTAAATCATAAAGTGTTTGGTTAGGCTTTTTATCTCTGAGAGGTTTCTGTTTCTCCCCCATCTTGTCTAAAAAGATGTCAGAGAACTGTTCAATGTGGATGACGACATACCCTCTGACGAGAGTGGTGACGCGATATGATTGTAGGAGTCACCAATGGTGAAGTATGACCGTGGCTATAGTTAACATATAAGACCACTGTAGTTGGCACGACTGTAGTCATAGAACGTGTCATGGCTTGGCATGCTGTAAATGTGCTATTGGTTTAGCAAACTATAAATGTATTGTTAGTTTGGCAAGTCGCAAATTGCTATTATAAATGAAATAAATTGATCGTTCCACTTGGGTGGTCAAAAATCTGTATTGCCCTCAGTAGATAGAAATTGAAATGACTTTGCGAAAAATAATACGAAAGACAGTGCATATTCATGATTTGTTTGATTTTCTCCATTATCAGCATAATTTATTTGATTGACATAATTGTGACATGATGAACTTATTGTTTTCTTTAATAAATAAATTTTTTTCATAATCTAATGAAGGACCCTAGCATGAATCTCGATGGTAAGAAATGGTGATATTTTAAATTACCTCTAAAATCTTATGATGTTATTTAAATACTATTTTTTTTACTAAGTATATAGAACTCACCCTTTTCCATGCTCCCTCCAGATGAGGAAGATAATGAAGAATTGATCGCTGACCTACCCCTTGAAGTCTTTGAGGATCCTATGGATCCATAAACCTTGACGAGTGTATGACTTTTTCCGCACTCTAATGAGCCCTTTTACATAATGATGGAAGTGGCCTTTTTTGAATTTTGATATTTTGGTATTTTGTCGCCACTTCGTGTCTTAAATATATATGTAAATTGGAAACTCATATATTTTGTAAGGTATTTGTAATAATTTCTCTGTTGCATACATTTTATTATTATGCACTTATAATCTATTTCTGTAACTAGCACCTTTATGTCTTAATTTGCATTTGGGATGTCACGCATCTGGGGGATTTTTTTTTACTTTATAATTTTAAATTCTTTTATGCTGTTAAAATAACATGATTTAAATAAAAAATGATGTTAATTTAAAAGTTTCAAAAGTAGTGTTAAAAAAAGTGGGGTTGTTACATTTTTCCCTCCTTACAAAAATTTGGTCCTCAAATTTGAAAATTGAAAAAATTTTGGATTTCCCACATTTTATCTTCAAGTTGCCAAAGATTTAGGATAATGGTGTTGCCATGCTATTTTGACCATGGGGATCCTTTTGGACAGGAGGACTCTCTTTTATTAGTTGATTATCTCGATGGGATACTTTGTATAGGTCATGTCTGATCTTATAGAGAGTTGCTAGTACAGGATAATGTGGGAGGGATCATGATGATACTTCCACAGAATTGAAACATGGAAGATGTTGTGAAGACTGGTAAATTTTAGTGACAAGGCAAGATAGTAAGCAACAGAGCCAACTTGCTCCAATACTTTGAACAGTCCTACGAAATAAGGGCTCAATTATCCTTCTTCCCAAATCTCATGCCTTCTTTGACTTGATAATCCTTAAGGAAAACATGGTTGCCCACTGCAAATTCTAGAAAGTTTTTTCATTTAATGGTGTAGCTTTTTTGTCAACTTTGAGTGGCAAAAAGGTTCTTGTAGATGACATAAATCTCGACCATAGTTTCCTAAACAAGGTTTTGTCTGGAGGGATGTTTGTTTCAACCTCTGTCCCAACGCATAGGGGATCGACAAGGCCTTCCATACAAGGCTTCATAAGGAGCCATCCCAATACTAGAGTGGTAGCTGCTGTTGTAAGTGAATTCTACTAGAGGTAGATGTCTTTCCAAGCTACCACTGAAGTCTAGTACACAATCCCTCATCATATCTTCTAAGGTCTGAATAGCTATCTTAGATTAGCCATCAGTCTTAGGATGGTACGCAATACAAAAAGAAAGGCTAATGCCAAGAGTGTCTTGGAAACTAGTCTAAAACCAGGAAGTGAAATTAATTTGAATTGTTAATTAATTCTTAAGAATGTTAAAGCAATTAACATAACTAGGTTCACTAGGAGCCTAAGTTCTTATACCACCTGATGCGGGAGGGTATGCGAAGGATTATTTTGACTCTCGAAACCTCAACCCAATCACATGCAATATCAAAACTCAAACCACCTAATTAAAACCCCTCCTTTTAATTGAATTCACAAACTTAAAATTGAGAATGTAAAAACAAAAATCTAAGAAAACAAAAATAAAAAAAGGAAGGACACTATGGCTTACCCGATAAGTCGATCCCAACTATTAAAATAATCAAATATTAACTCCCCTTCCTTGGCTAATTTTGCATTGCTATTTTGGGATGGTCTTTTAACTTTAATTGGCTTAATCTTCTTCACTCTTGATTGACTTCTTAAGATGTATTTGAGTGGTATTCTTGCGGGAACTCTAAAGACTTGAAATAGAACTATCCAAGAGTCTTCGTCGTATAAACATCATCCTTGATCAATCTTGTAATTCCATCAAGTTTTTGGGCCAATTTGAATTTCCATGCTATCTTTATGGGTATTTGTGTGGAACTTGAAGTCCTCTTTTTCTAGCTTATTTACTGCTATGGGAATGTAGAATCCTTCATGTTTTTGAATTGCTAAAGGGGGTAAGATAGGTGATTCCTCTTTAGCACTCAAGTCCTCCAACCTAATACCTTAAGATATTTGAATCTGGATTGTTTTAGGACTCCATTGTTTGTTGGTTTCAAGGGGTCTCATTCTTGTTTTTCCTTTTGATAATTAGATTGTTTTTATCTTCCTCATCCTCATCAGACTCAAAAACCACAAACCATCTTCTCTTCTTATGACTACACCGCTTCCAGCATGGTGGCGTGCGGCTTTGGCCTCTGGGTTAAAAAGAGGCACTTGATCGGCCCATTTTGGCTTAATTAGGTTGCGGCCAAGGTTTTTTAGACTTTCTAGGATAGACTTTAGGCTCAAGGCCCTCTTCCCTTCTTGGTTTGTGTTATCCAAGTCCATTTTGGGCCAATTCAGGGTTGTTAAGCCTGTTGACCTTCAGATTGCCTTCTTGGGTGGCCCTCAAGGGTTTTTTCTTGGGCTGTGTGGTTGGGATTCACTCAAGTCTTGGTCAATTTATCCTTAAGGCTGGATGGCTTCAGCTTTGAGCTAGTTTTTGCATGACATGTGCCACCCGGGCGGGTCTGCAAGTTTGCATGCAAGTGACCCGCAGTTTGGTTCCTTCCCACAAGTTTTCAACTTGTCGTTGAACTCCTCTTCTTATTGAGATTCTATGATTCCAAACATCACATCATCTCTCCCTTCTTCAAAATGATTCATCCCCAAATATGAATCTTCGTTCTAAAAATAATTAGGGGCATACAACGAAGCAAGAAACATATGAAAGTAATTTTCTTGGTACCTGGGACGGGTTGCACACGTCCTCATATGCAATTGTTTCAATGTTTTTGTTCTCAATTCCATGATGAGCCTGTTGATTGTCAGGTTGAACCTTGGAGTCAAGTCTCCTTCACTGGAACCTGCACATTAGTCTCAAGACACTAGCAAATGTCTTAGAAGATGGTTGACTCTAAAGCTCAATGTAATATAAGTAACTAATCCAATGGAACGAAAAGCCAAAAGTTTTCAAGCACACCTATTGAGTGAGGTATTCTGCCTTTGAAAACATAAGGGTTTTTCAATCTCACTTACTAGTCAATTAATTTGATTTTGAATGAAAGATGCCAAAAGTTTGCCAATTCCCTTATGGTATGGAATTGGGGTTTTTTTGTAATTTTAATTTTGTAGTTTTTTTATGAATAAACACAAACCACTTGAATGACTCAGATAGATATAAGTTCTAGTGAGATGCAATACAAATTAACAATTATAATTTAATTTGAATTGTTAATTAATTCTTAAGAATGTTAAATCAATTAATATAAATAGGTTCACTAGGACCCTAAGTTCTGATACCACCTGACATAAGAGGGTATTGGAAAGATTGTTTTGACTCTCGAAACCTCGACCCAATCGCATGCAATATCAAAACTCAAACAACCAAATTAAAACCCCTCCCTCTAATTGAATTCACAACCCTAAAATTACGGATGTAAAAAAAAAAACTAGGAAAACAAAAATAAGAAAAGGAAGGATGCCATAACTTACTCAATAAGTCGATCCCAACTCCTCGGCTCAATCAACACTTCAACTCACTCACCTAGCTTGGAAGAACTGTAAGAGAAAGAAAATTTATACTATGCTAATTTTGATAAAAACCTTAAAGCTTAAATTTTATTAGTTCTCAAGATGTGTTTTACAATGAAAAACTAGTGCCTTTATACAGGCCTTTTAATGATGAGTTCTAGTCATAATATTATTCTTAAATCCGATTAGAACTCTTACACAATACTTGAGTAGAGTACATGAAAAGAAATAATAATAAAATACTAAATTCTAAAATAAAATAGCTGCTGGAAAATTAGAAAAATATTAAAATAATCAAAGATTAACTCCCCTTCCTTGGCCGATTTAGCACTCCTATTTGGGGATGGCCTTTTAACTTCAATCAACTTCATCTTCTTCACTCTTGATTGACTTCTTAAGATGTATTTGAGTGGTATTCTTGCTGGAACTCTAAAGACTTGAAATAGAACTATCCAATGAGTTTTCGTCATGCAAAAATGATCCTTGATTGATCTTTTAATTCCATCATATTTTAGGGCCAATTTGAATTTCCATGCTATCTCTATGGGTATTTATGTGGAACTTGAAGTCCTCTTTTTCCAACTTGTTTCTTGCCATGGGAATGTAGAATCCTTCATGTTTTTGAATTCCTAAAGGGGGTAGGATAGGTGATTTGTGACATCCAAAATGCTAATTAAGGCATGTGGGTGTCAGATACTAAAACAGGATTACAAGTGCATGATAAACTTTTATGCAGTAGAACAAATGAATATAAATTCCTTAAAAATATATATAAGAGTTCCAATTACATACATATAATTGAGGCCAGAAGTGGCTATAGAATACTAAGTCAAAATACACAAGAGAGCCACTTCTCTCACTATGTTATTGGACTCATCAAAATGCGGGAACGATCATGCACTCCAGTTTTGATCTTGCAGTTCCTCATTTTCTTCCTCATCTAGGGGGCCATGGAAAGAGTGAGTTCCATATGCTCAGTAAGAAAAATAGTATTTAAATAACATCCTAAGATTTTAAATACTTACCATTTGGCTATTTTATAGATCTATCTTATATTATCAAAAAAATTTATTTATTAGAGAAAACAAACACACATCATACTAGATAATAGAGAAAATCAAATAAATCATGAAATGCTCAAATTTTCATGCCATGCTTTGCGAAGTTGTTACAACTTCCATCTGTAAAGGCAAATACAAATTTTCAACTACCCATGTGGAATGATTAGATGAGATAGAGATAATGGCAATTTGCTCAGGCATATTTCCAGCTTCCCAAACCATAGTACGATCTATTACCACAGCTGTACCAACCATAGTGGTCCTATCATATATTCTATAGTCATGACAGTACTTAGCCAAAGGTGACCCCTAGTAGATATTCACGTCACCACTCTCGTCAAAGGGTATGCTGTCATCCATAGGGAGGGATCCTCATACATCTTTCAGACCAGATGGGGGAGGAAAAAATAGATACCTTGGATGGTGTTAGGGGAACAGATACCCCATATGGGGTTAGGGGAATAAATATCCCTCAGAGATAAAAATTCTAACGAGACACTTAATGTATTATGCATGTCACCATAGATACATACTTCGGACCATTCATGTTTCCTTCCACATTTCTCTTCTTTTTTGTTTTTTTTATTTTCCAAGTAACAATACTGAATTCATATTATTTTTCTAACATGTAAATTATCAAGTGTCTATAAATCACATAGCATACTTGAAATCAAGAACAATTCAGCATATTCGACCTGCAAACACAAAAACAAGCAAAATCACAATTATTGATTTAATAATTTTCTTTTATCTAAAAATATCCTTAAGATATTTAAAGAAATATTAAATTCCTTACCGAAACTTTCATAATTTCTTCTACACCGTTTTTCTTTTCTTCCTCTCCTTCTCTCTCTAGTTCACTCTCTCTCTTTCTCTCTCTGAGTCTTGAAAGGTGCAATAATAGAAGTTTGGAGAAAATAAGAAGGAAGGTCCCTATTTATAAAAATTGGGATCCATTAGATTCGCACTAAGTGGCCAAATCTAGTGAAGAGAGAGAGGAAAAAGATTCTCGGCATGAAAAATGAGGGTGGAAAGTCTCCTTCGTCGGCGGCGCATTGCTTAAGGCAAAAATGGCCCGCTCGGTGCACTGCAGGCTCGCCTGCATGCGCACAACCTTCCTGTGCAGGGGCTAGCTTAGGCGCATGCAGGGCCTAGGCACGCTGTGTGCCGTGCGCGTAGGCCTACTCTGCGTAGGCCCCAGGTGCACAGGGGCCTATTGCACGGACGACGCGCACGAGGTAACATGCAGGTTACCCACCTTCGCATGTCATGCGGGCACAAGGTGGACCTTACACAGCAGGTGCAAATGTGACAAGCGCGTTACATGCACATCCCGCACCAGCTGGGCGTGCGTGGGCGTGTGTAGGGCACACGCGCCCGTGTGGGTAGCTCTTCTTCCCTGCAGGATTTTTTCGTGTCATTTCTCTCGTTTTGCCATTTTTCCAAAATTTATTTTTTTTAATTGTATTGAAATAAAATAAAATAAAATAAATAAAATAAAAATAAAATAAAATAAAATAAAATCAAAATAATTAAAAATTGGTAAAATTCACGAATTACGATAATAATTTACAGAGTAAATTAAATGAGTTCAATGTGGCATAAAGGCCCTAATAAATAGGGTTTTTTAAATTAATTAAGCACAGCGATGGGTGGGGTGTTACATCCCCCCCACCTTAGAAATATCTGGTCTCCAAATTTATCTTGAACAGATCTAGATACTTCTCCCTCATCTCGCTCTCCAACTCCCACGTGTCTTCTTTTGGGGTATGATGTTGCCAATGTACCTTCACTATGGGAATCGTCTTGTTCAATAAGACCTTGTTGATCCATCCAAGAATCTCCACGGAGATTTCTTCATACATCATATCTGCTTGTATCTACGTTTCAGTGTGAGGAATGGTATGAAAAGGTTAGGGTGGTACCTTTTAAGCATCAAGATGTGAAAGACATCTTGTAAACTCCTAAACTCTTGGGATAGAGTAAGGTGGTATGCCACGGGTCCAATGAGCTCAATAATATGAAAAGGTCCCACATAACGAGGGCTTAACTTCCCTCTTCTCTCAAACTGCATCTTTCCCTTGTAGGGGAAAACCTTGAGGAAAACCTGGTTTCCAACTACAAATTCCAGGGGTCGTATATGATTATTGGCATAACTCCTCTAATGGTTCTGGATAGTAGTTAAGTTCTTGCAGATAATTGCAACCTTCTCAATAGTCTCTTAGAAGAAGTCCAGTCCCAAACGACGCTGGTTTCTGACTCCACACCAACAAGTGGGAGAATGGCAAGGCCTACTGTACAATGTTTCATATGGAGCCATGCCGATGTTGGAATGATAATTTTTATTATAAACAAATTCACATAGGGGAAGATACTCATACTAGTTATTGCCAAAGTCGAGGATGCAGGCATGCAACATGTCTTACAACATCTAGATTATACATTCTTACTGATAATCCATTTGAGGATGATAAGTGGTGCTGAAATACAATCTAGACCCTAGAGCTTTTTGAAGGCTATCCCAAAAGTACGAGGTAAATCAAGGATCTCGATCCGATACAATGGACGTTGAATAATCTCATTAACATATAGGCGGGCTAATTTGTTGGTGCAGTCAGTGGTTTTAATGGGCAAGAAATGAGCCGTCTTGGTTAGTCTGTCAACAATGACCTAAATAGCGTTATGACAAGAACAAGTCCTGAGCAATCCTATGAAAAAATCCATAGTTACATGCTCCCATTTCCATTCTGGAATCGGGAGGCCTTGTAACAAATAGTCGGGTCTCTAATATTCTGTCTTAATACTCTAGCAAGTGAGGCATCCAGAGACATAGTTAACTGTGTCCTTCTTCATTCCCAGCCACCAGTATTGATGCTTCAAGTGCCGGTACATCTTGGTACTCTTGGGATGGATGGATAACTTGGAAGCATGGACAGTCTTGAGAACATCCGCCCTTACAGCAACGAGGACTTCGGTTCCAAAATCTAAATAGTTCATCATCTAAAATCTTAAAATTAGGAGATTCTTCAGAAGAGAACTCATCTAGATTCTTGGAGAGTTATGAGTCCGTAGACTGAGCTTCTCAGATTTTCATGAAGAGATCCGGCAGGGCTCGGATCTAAGTAAGATAGGTGCATTTGCCATAGTAGCTAAGGCGAAGGGACTCCATAGCATCCATCAATTTCCAATTAGAGGCAATGGTTTGGGCCAACACTATGGAATCCTTTTGGCTTAGTGCATCAACAACCACATTTCCTCTTTTGGGGTGATAGATGATCGTGCAGTCATAGTCCTTTAAGAGATCCATCCAATATCTCTATCTCATTTTTAACTCCTTCTATGAGAATATATACTTCAAACTCTTGTGATTAGTATAAATCTCAAAAGTTTGATAAAACAAGTAATGACCCCATATCTTTAGGGCAAAGATAATGGCTGCCAACTCTAGGTCGTGGATAGGGTAGTTTTGCTTATGAGATTTTAATTATCGAGACCCATAAGCGACTACTTTACCATGCTGCATCAAGATACAACCTAAGCCAATATGAGATGCATCGCAGTAGACCTGAAATCTTCCCATATTATCAGGGAGGATCAATACAAGAGCAGAGATAAAATGACACTTCAATTATATGAAGCTCTCATGGAAATCATAATTCAAGATGAATGGTATGCATTTTCGAATGAGTCGGGTCAACAGAGTGGCAATCTTAGCAAATTCGTCAATGAATTGCCAGTAGTAACCTACCAAACCAAGGAAACTACGTATCTCGACCATATTGGTGGGCGGATTCAAGTTGATTACTTGAACGGATCCACATAAACTCCTTCACTCAAAATTACATGACCGAGAAAGGAAACTTTATCCAACCAGAAGGAGTATTTACTAATTTTAGCATATAGTTGATTTCGACTAAGGGTCTCCAACACTTCAATCAAGTGTACTACAAGTTCCTCCAGGCTCTTATAGTACACTAAGATGTCATCAATTAAAACGATGACGTACTGATCTAGTGTGTGTTAGAAAACTCTATTTATGAGGTCCATGAAGGCTACAGAAGCATCGGTTAACTTGAACAGCATTACCCTGAACTCGTACAAACCGTACTGCACTAGAAAGCAGTCTTCAAAATATCTTCTTCTTTAACTCTCAACTGTGATATCCCATCCTAAGTTCAATCTTAGAGAAGACCGTAGCTCCTTGTAGTTCATCAAAGAGATCATCGATCCAAGATAAGGGGTACTTGTTTTTAACTGTCACTCAGTTGAGTTCCCGATAGTCCACACAGAGTCTGAGAGAACCATCCTTCTTTTTCATAAACAATACTAGAGCACCCAAGGAGAATGACTACGGCGGATAAACTTATGGGTAATTAGTTAAGAAAGTTGATTTTTTTAGCTCCGTAAGTTTAGCATGACTCATACGATAGGTGGTCTTTGAGATTAGCTAGGTTCTAGGCAGCAATTCAATAGGAACTCTGCTTCTCATGGGGCAGGCAGACTAGGAAGTTTGTTGGGAAAGATATCTGAAAAGTTACAAACAATCGGTATGAAACACATAGCAGGATCAACACCCATAGTCCTGTTTATTTAATTGTTAGGGAAAATTAATAACAATAGATTTTATTCCTTTTTAGGGGGCCACAAAATTACAATTTTACTTTCACAATCGATTATTGCTCTATACCTTTCTAGCCAATTCAATCCTAATATCACATCAAATCCTGAAAAATCTAACAATATTAGATTCACAAATAATTCTACCCCTGAAGTTTTTATCTTACAATCTTTATATACATAATGAGCTTCTAATAGTCCCCTAGAGGGAGTTTCTATTGTTAATATTTCTGCTAAAGGTTCTGCCCTAAAATAAAGATTACAAATAAATGCAAGAAATAAAAGAGTGAGTAACACCTGTATCGATCAAAGTCTTGGTAGAAGTGTCATAAATAGAAAGAATATCCTTGATAAGAATAGGAGTGGGGAGAGCACCGGGTTCATCTAGGTGGTACACAAGACCCTGAGTTACAGGCCTGGCCACGTCTTTCAATCACTAGGGGCAATCTTTTATAAGATGTTGGGTGCTTCTACACTGATAGCAGGCGTGATCTATATGCCGATAGGGTAGGTCACCATGCGAGCAACCATAATACTAACAAGGTTGGTTAAGTCAGGCAAGTTGAGCTGTAGGTGGAGGCAAGGTAGGGGGAAGGGAAACTCTAGTTCGTTTATCAGGGTGGCTACTTATTGGATCAGGCAATCTCCTTCTAGGCTATTAGGGTTGTCGTTGGGTATAGACTTGGGCAATGCGTTGGAGCTTGGCTAAGATGAGGTCTTCGGCCAACTAGGCATTTTCTAGCATCTCCGCATATGAGCTGGGTCTCACCATCATAACTCGGTCATAATGTCAGCACAAAGGCCCTTTAGAAACTTCTTACCTTTTCAACTTTCGAAGGTGACCATTAGAGGGGCAAACCTAGACAATTAGACAAAACGGGTTATATACTGGGTAACCGTTAGATTTCTTTGGTAGATATCTAGAAATTCATCATCCTTCTTTTCTTGGACATAGGTAGGGAAGAAGTTATCAAAGAATGCATCCATAAAATCATTTTAGGTGGCAAGGGTAGATAGGACTTCCTTCTTAAGTTGCCACTAGTGTTTTGCTTCACCATTTAGCATAAAGGCTAGTAAGGAAACCTTATGTTCCTTAGTCAAGTCTAGGACAGAGAAAAGCTTCTCTATCTATAAGATCCAGGCTTTGGCTACTAAGGAGTCAGGGCCACCTTCGAAATGTGGTGGGTTAAGCTTTCTAAACTCTGCTATGTTCTAGAAAATGGACCTTTTAGTCATTTAGTATTTTGGGGTAGGAGGTGGACAAGGATTGGCTTGATTTTGTCCTATGGCTGTAATCAATCCTTGGATGGTTTAGAAGAGTTCGGCAAATTCAACCCTGGTTGGGTGATCTGGGGCTTCAGATCAATCAGTATGCTCTACGGATTGTCTTCCTCGCGTCATTCCTAAAAAAGGAAGGAAGACACGAGTTGGTGGTCTATGCACTCATGTTTTGTGGATCCACGGGATCCTCATAAACTTCAATAGGTAGGTCAGCTTACGGTTCCTCATTTTCTTCCTCATATGAGGGGGGCATGGAAAGATCTAATATAAATACTTACCATTTGGCTCCTTCATAAATCTATCTTACATTATGAGAATAATTTATTTATTAGAGAAAACAACACGTTAATAGAATCAAAACAAACACACATTATACCAAATAATAGAGAAAATAAAAAAAATTATGAAATGCTCAAATTTTAGTGTCATGCTTCATGAAATCATTATAACTTTGATCTCTAAAGGAAGATACAAATTTCAAACACCCATGTGGAATGACCAGATCAGATACAGATAACAGCAATTTGCTCAGACATATTTTTGGCTTTCCAAACCATGGTACAATCTATGACCATAGTTGTACCAACTATAGTAGTCCTATCAAATATTCTATAATCATGACAGTATTTAGCAAAAGGTGACCCCTAATAGATATTCACGTCACCACTCTCGTTAGAGGGTATGCTGTCATCCATAGGGAGCGGTTTTCTTACGTCTTTCCTGACCAGATGGGGGAGGGGGAAACAAATACCTCAGATAGGGTTAGGGAACAGATACCCCTCAGAGATAAAAAGCCAAACGAGACACTTAATTTATTATGCATGTCAAGGTAATTATAACAACTTCATATTATTTTTATTAGCAAATCATCAAGTATTTATAAATCACATAGCATGCTTTAAGTTAAGAACAATTCAGCTTATTCGACTACAAACATAAAAACATACAAAATAGGCAAAATCACAATTATCAATTTAATAATTTTCTTTTATCTAAAAATACCCTTTAAGATGTTTAAAAAAATACTAAATTCCTTACTGAAACCTTGATAATTTCTTCTACACCATTCTTCTTTTCTTCCTCTGGTTCTCTCTCTAGTTCACTCTATCTCTTTCTCTCTCTAAGTCTTAAAAGGTGGAAGAATGAAAGTGTTGAGAAAATAGGAAGGAAGGCCCCTATTTATAGAAATTGAGAGCTGTCAGATTCACACCAAGTGGTGAAATTTGGCAAAGAGAGAGAAAAAAAACACTCAACACAAAAAGTAAGGGAGAAAAGTCTCCTCCCCTAGCGGTGGCGGCGTGCTGTCAGAGGTGTTGGTGGTGCACTGCCTAAGGTGGCAGTGGCTACACAGTGCGGTGCAGGCTAGCCTGCAGGTGCACATGCCTCCATGCCACGCGTAGGCCTACTGCACACAAGGGTTACCCTACGCGCGTGCAGGCCTACTTTGCGCATGCCCCAGGCGCACAGGGGCCTATCTGTGCAAGCCTACTACACGGATGGTGCACGCACAGTGTGCGACACTTTTCCGTGTGTGAGGTGACGTGCAGATGACCCGCCTACCCAAATTAACTCTGTGCCACATGCACACGCACAGTGAACAGGCACCCGCACGAGCAGCTCCCTTTCATCGCGAGATTTCTCTAATTTTTCCATTTTTTTAAATTCATTTTTTTAGTTGTACTAAAATAAAATAAAATAAAATAAATGCAATTAAATTAAAATTAAATAAAATAAAGTCAAATTAATTAAAAATTGGCAAAATTCACAAATTACGATAATAATTTGTAGAGTAAATTAAATCAGTTCGATGCAACCAAAAGGCCAAAATAAATAGGATTTTCTAAATTATTTAAGCACAACGATTGGCGGGGTGTTACATGATTCCTCTTTGGCACTCAATTCCTCTAACCTAATCACCTTCAGATATTCGAATCTAGATTGTTTTAGGACTCCATTGTTTATTGTTTTCAAGGGGTCTCATTCTTCTTTTCCCTTCTCAAAATTAGATTGTTCACCTTCCTCATCCTCATCAGGCTCAAAAACCACAAACTATATTCTCTTCTTGTAGCTAGGTTGCTCCCAGCATGGTGGTGTGTGACTTTGGCCTCAGGGATGAAACATTTCCTCTAGCGCGCGACTTGGACTGTGGCCAAGGTGTTTTAAGCCTCCTAGGATAGACTTTGGACTCAAGGCCCTCTTCTCTTTTTGGTTTGGGTTGTCAAAGCCTTTTTTGGGCCAGTTTTGGGCAATTTGGCCTTTGGGCATTCAAATTCCCTTCTTGGGCATTTTGGGTGGCCCTTAAGGGTTTCTTTTTGGGCTGTGTGGTTTGGCTGGGCTCTCAAGCCTTGGACTGCTTATCTTCAAGTTCAAAAGGACACAACACTAAACTAGCTCTTGTGTAGTGGGCCATCCAAATAGTTACCCACCTTAACGGGTCTGTGGGTTTGCGCAAGTGACCCACAGTTTGGTTGCTTACCGTCGATTTCCCACTTGTCTTAGGACTCCTCTTCTTATTGAGATTTTATTATTCCAGGTATCACATAATCCCCCCTTATATAGAATGATTTGTTACCAAATATGAATCTTCATTCTAAAAGTAACTAGGGGCATACAACGAAGTAAGAAGTATATGAAAGTAATTTTCTTGGTACCTAGGATAGTTTGCACACATCCTAGTATGTAGTTGTTTCAATGCTTCTATTCTCGATGCCATGATAAGCCTGTTGTTTGTCAGGTTGAGCCTTAGAGTCAAGTCTTATTAACAAGAACCTATACGTTAGTCTCAAGACACTAGCAAAAGTCTTAAAAGATGGTTGACTCTTAAGCTCAATGTAATGCAAGTGAATTATGCAATGGAATGAAAAGCAAAAAAATTTCATGTGCACCTATTGGATGAGGTACTCTATATTTGAATCCACAAAGGTTTTTCAATCTCACTTACTAACGATTAATCTCCTTTTGAATGAAAGATGCAAATAACATGCCAATTGCCTTATGGTGTGCAATTGGAATTTTTTTGTATTTTTAATTTTGTAATTTTTTTTAATAGACACGAACACTTAATGAAACGGATAGATATGACTTCAAGTGGGATGCAAGATAAATTAACAATTATAAATTAATTTGAATTGTTAATTAATTCATAAGAATGCTATAGTAATTAACATAAATTGGTTCACTAGGAGCCTAAGTTTTGATACCACCTAATGTGAGAGGGTATGGGAAGGATCGTTTTAATTCCCGGCACCTCAACCCAATCACATGCAATATCAAAACTTAAACCACCCTACTAAAACCCCTCCCTCTAATTGAATTCACAACCCTAAAATTAGGAATGTAAAAACAAAAACTAGGAAAATATTAATGAGAAAAGGAAGGACGCCACAGCTTCCTCGATAAGTCAATCCTAACTCCTTGGATCATTCAAGACTTTAGCAAGCTCACCTAACTTGGAAGAATTATAAGAGAGAAATTTTCACTAGGCTAATTTTGTAAAAAATCTCGAAGCTTAACTTTTATTAATTCTCAAAATGTGTGTTCCAATGAAGAATTATGGCCTTTATATAGGCCTTTTGGTGATGAGTTCTAGTTGGAATATTACTCTTAAGTTCGATTGGAATTCTTACACAATACTTGAGTAGAATACATAAAAAAATAATAAAATACTAAATTCTAAAATAAAATGGCTGCTGAAAAATTAGAAAAATATTAAAATAATCAAAGATAAACTCTCTTTCCTTTGCTGATTTTGCACTCCTCTTTGGGGATGGTCTTTTTGCTTCAATCGGTTTCATCTTCTTCACTCTTGATTTACTTCTTAAGATGTATTTGAGTGGTATTTTTACTGGAACTCTCATGACTAGAAATAAAACTCTCCAAGGAATCTTCGTCATATAAAAATCCTCCTTGGCCTGCCTTGTAATTCCATCATGCTTCTTATCTAAGATGAATTTCCATGCCATCTCCTTAGGTAATTTTGTGGAATTTAAAGTCCTCTTTTTCTAGCTTGTTTTCTTCCATGGGAATGTAGAATCCTTCATGTTTTTAAATTCCTAAAAGGAGTAGGATAGGTTATTCCTCTTTGACTCTCAATTCCTCCAACCTGATCACCTTAAGATATTTGAATCTAGATTATTTTAGGATTCCATTGTTTGTTGTTTTCAAGGTGTCTCCTTCTTGTTTCTCTTTCTTAAAATCTGATTGTTCATTTTCCTCATCCTCAACTGACTTAAAATCCATAAATCATCTTCTCCTATTATGACTAGGCCGTTCTTAACATGGTGGCGTGCGGCTTTGGCCTCTGGGTTGAAAAGTCATACTTGACAGGCCCTCTTTGGCTTCCTTAGGTTGTGTCCAAGGTGGTGGTTTGCCTCCTAGGATAGGCTTTAGGCTTAAGGCCCTCTTCCATTCTTAGTTTGGGTTATCCAAGCCTATTTTGGGCTGGTTTGGAGTCGTTTAGGTTGTGGTCCTTCGGATTGCTTTCTTGGGCCACTTGGGTGGCCCTCGAGGGTTTCTCTTGGGTTGTGTGGTTGGGCTAGGCCCTAAAGGATTGGCCTGCTTGTCTTCAAGGCTGAAAGGCTATGACTTTGAGCTAGCTCTTGTGCGGCATGGGCTATCCAAGCAGGTGCCCACATGGGCGGGTCTGCAGGTTTGTGGGCAAGTGACCAGTGATTTTGTTGCTTCCCCTTAGTTTCCCACTTGTCTTGGGACTCCTCTTCATATTAGAATTCTATGCTTCCTAATATCACATCATTCCCCCCTTCTTCAAAATGATTCGTCCCTGAATATGAATCTTCGTTCTGAAAATTACTAGGGGCGTACAATGAAGCGAGAAACATATGAAAGTAATTTTGTTGGTACCTAGGACGGGTTACACACATCATCATATGTAGTTATTTCAATGTGTCTATTCTCTATGGCATTATGAGCCTGTTGTTTGTCAAGTTGAGCCTTGGAGTCTAGTCCTCTTAACCAACACATGAACGTTAGTCTCGAGACACTGCAAAAGTCCTTAAAGATGGTTGACTGTAAAGCTCAATGTAATGCAAGTGAATGATGCAATGGAATAAAAAGCGTAAAGTTTTCACATGCACCTATTACCTGAGGTACTCTACCTTGGAATCCATAAAGGTTTTTCAATGTTACTAGTCAATTACTCTATTTTTGAGTGAAAAATGCAAATAGTGTGCCAATTTCCTTATGATGTGCAATTAAGATTTTTGTATTCTTAATTTAGTAATTGTTTTTCGATAAACATGAACCATTTGAAATAAAAAGATAGATATGAATTCAAGCAGGATGCAATACGAATTAACAATTATAAATTAATTTGAATTTTTAATTAATTCACAACAACGCTAAAGTAATTAACATAAATAGGTTCACTAGGAGCCTAAGTTCTAATACCACCTGATGCAAAAGGGTATGAGAAGGATTGTTTTGACTCCTGAAATCTCAACCCAATGGCATGCAATATCAAAACTCAAACCACCTAATTAAAACCCCTCCTTTTAATTGAATTCACAACCCTGAATTTGGAATGTAAAAACAAAACCTAGGAAAACAAAAATGAGAAAAGGAAGGACGCTACGGCTTACCCGATAAGTCGATCCCAACTCTTCAACTCAATCCAGATTTCACAAGCTCACCTAGCTTAGAAGAACTTCAAGAGAAAGAAAATTAGCCCTAGGATAATTTTGATAAAAAGCTCCAAGCTTAACTTTTATTAATTCTCAAGATGTGTGTTAGAACGAAAAACTAAAGCCTTTAAATTAATCAAAGGTAATCTCCCTTTCCTTGCCGATTTTGCACTCCTCTTTATGGATGGCCTTTTAGCTTCAATTGACTTCATCTTCTCCGCTCTTGATTGATTTCTTAAGATATATTTGAGTGGCATTGTTGCTGGAACTCTCAGGACTAGAAATAGAACTACCCAAGTAATCTTTCTCATACAAAAATTCTCCTTTACTGGTCTTGTACTTCAATTAGGTTTCTTGGCCAATTTAAATTTTCATGCTATCTCCTTGGGTATTTTTGTGGAACTTAAAGCCTCTTTTTCTAGCTTGTTTGTTGTCATAGGAATGTAGAATCCTTCATGTTTTTCCTAAATGAGGTAGGATAAGTTATTCCCCTTTGGCACTGAAATCTTCCAACTAATCACCTTAGGATATTCGAATTTGGATTATTTTAGGACTCCATTGTTTGTTGTTTTCAAGGAGTCTCCTTCTTGTTTTTCCTTCTCAAAATCAAATTGTTTATCTTCCTCATCCTTATTAGACTCAAAAGCTTACAAGACCCAAGACCATGTTGCACTAATTCCCACTCGGTAAGCCTTTATTTGTGCCATCCATTCCAAAATCCTTTTCCATTAATTTTATTGTAGATGTATTTTTTTTGGATGGTTTTCTTTACGATAAATAACTAACTATATGGATAAAATTAAAATTATTACTGCAGCTGAATGGTTTCAATTTCCTTCTCACATCTTAGTAGGAGTTTCACTAGAAGAACGAACTTGATATGTTTGTTCCTGATCCATACAAGATTAAGTTTAACAACATATCATATTACAAGTTTGAGGAACATGAAATAGAGCTGGTGAAGTTTTTTTTGTGGAAAACAATCAACTCTGGAATTTAGTTCTTGTAACTCCTACGAAAAATGCTCTTAAAATTTATCGTAATGTTGCATATTATTATTACAAGTTTTTTATTCCTCGAGAGCATCAAAACAAGCTCAAAGATCTATTTATGAGCCTTCTAACAATACTGATAATCTATTGATTTAAATTTTATATATAATTCTCCATTTACTATTTTTTAACGAACTATGATAAATGAATCTAATACGCTTAGTTTAAGCATATTAGATTGAATTACTAATTAGCATTATTATTCTTCCCATCAAAAGAATTTTTTTTTAAAAGAGTGATAAGATGTTATATAACAGAGATAGTTTTTAGTGATAGTTGAGAATTTATAGTCACTTCAATAGAACATTAAGAAAATTTGTTCTGCTTGTTTTACCATTTATATAGGATATACTAATTTTTTAGGCTGAGACTATCTTTAACCATGTACGATTCTTTGGTGATGGCTTACTACCAATTTTTTTAATAATTTTATCTTTTATCTCTAAAAAAAATTTAATGATATCATTTTTCTAGAACCTAAGAATTTTGAGTATTAGAAAAAATATCCAATTCTTTACTAAATCATTATTTTTCAGAAAAAAATATATGCATATATTTAAAAGAAAGCCAATAGTATTTCATTAGTTTATACTAAATCAGATTCTTTATTTCATTTAGGAATTTTAATAAAATTCTCTTAAATAATAAAATTATGATAAATTAAAAAATAAATTCAAGGATACTTCACACTTCTTTTAAATATACTTTATATGTACATATTTTGTAAATATAAATATGCCTACTTAAATAATATGTAGTATTATTGTTAGAGAATTTTTTAGATAGAAAAAGAATATATATATATACACATATATTTATGTTTATATATATATATCCTCTATTATCCTTTAGTTCTTCTCTCATTAATTCCTAAAAAGTTTTCTTTCTCTTCTCCAAAACCTAAATTCCAAACACATATTTTCAAATATAATTATCACCCATCATACAATAATAAGTACTTTTGATATGAGCATCGAATGCATGACCATCATAGAACCTGAACAAATGACGACTAGTTAGAGAGCCTTGTTGTCCACCACCTCCATGCCCAGAGCCTCTGCAGATGCTACCGCCAACATTGCAAGTTGTTAATAAAAAAGATGATCATGCAGTTTGGATTTTACGTATAGTCGACATAATGTCTGAAAGATAAAACATCCAATATGTATAATCATTAAGCTAGAGTAATGATTAGGGGTGTGCATTCTGCATATAATTAATGTAGGTACGGGACTAACAGTCCTTGAAGCGATACTTGTAGGAACCAAAGAGACATAAGAAGTGCATTCTATATTTTGGATCTCTTGTACACCCTCTATAAATTTTGCGACTTGCACTTTTTTCACTAGTATCACAGTTTATCTTTTAGAAACCAATATATACACATTACTCAGTATAACATGTAGTGGATTTGCACATTAATATATACATATACAACTAAAATAATACAGAGAAAGAACAATATGAGGAAATCTAGAAACTACCCATTGTTCATGGCAAATCTGTACAGGATCCCACTTTCGACACCCTTAGCATCAAAATGGGTGTTTTGAATCTAATCTACGCAATTAGTTGGACTAACTTCTTTGCGGTGGATGTTGTTGTCTACGTCGAACTAGTTAAGAATTTTACACCACCTTCAACTTTTACAAGCTGACCAAATTCAATCTCCTCACCCCAAACCTCATCTCTTATCGTCTCTAAGGGAGGCACTTTTGAATCTCCATTCTAAATTTAATGATGCATTTGGGTTGTTTGAACGGGAAGCAGAACACCCATACTATGATTTCTGCAAAGACTTTGACCCAACCATCATCTATTATGAATTATGGCTCAACCACTCAGATACATATGACCACAGCAAGTCTAAATATCTCTACTTGCGTGACCATGCATGAAATACATTCAACAATGTTTTTCTTACTCCTTTTCAGGTAGAAGGGATGCACTAAGCATCATCTCTAAAAAAGAGTTATACTTTCTTTTGGGTATGTACCAGCGACGCTAGGGAACCTAGGGTATTAGTCCGTGTCACAATTTTTCAATGTTATCTCTTCTTGACAGTCATTAATCCTAGCCTTAGCCATCACCAGAATCACCGCCTTCACCACCTAGTTCGATGGTGATGGGACGGACCTACATATCGCTTGCCCTTAAGCACTTTTGGATCTTTGGTCTTTGGATGACATGGGCCTCCTAGAATTGAAAGACAATCTCCCCTACTTTACCCCACATGATAGAATAATCTACAACAAGCTGCACGAGCGCCAAGCGGAAGTCACCCCAGCTCCTCCAGCATCAAACTTCAAAGAATTTGTGGATGGCACACTGCTGCACATCCGCATGATAGATGGAACCTTGTATAAGATGGAGGCTCCTTGAGGGAACTGCATGAGAAAGTTGATGCCCTAACACAAATGATCGCCAAAACTAGCCACTCAAACATGCAAATTTACAACAGATGAACATATTGGAGTGTTCTCCTCTCTACTTTACTTAAGAGTTTTTTATTTTACCATTTTATCTTCTATTTTAATTTTTGTTTGTTCATTGCCTTCTCTTAAACTTGCAACACATTGGGGACAATGTGTAGTTTAAGTGTGGGCGAAGTAGTACCTTGCATTCTCCACTAGGCACCCTAAATAGCTAGTTTCATATCTGCCACATGATTCTAGATACACTAGCCTTGCCAAAGGTTAGTTACACTAGACATGCACCTCCAATAATTTTTGACTCACACCTTTTTAATCCACCTCTAGCAATTTTTGACTCACACCCTCTCATCTATCTCTATCATTTCAAACAACCCAAATGGGATATTTCAAAAATTGAATTGCACTTATAACCATCTTCTAGGAATTGTAGCTATTTTTTAAAAATAAAAAATTAAATTGCATGGCTTGCAGCTAAGTTAGCAGAATGGGACCCAAGTTATGACCTGCTAAGCTTTAGCCAAGGTCAAGGCAACATTTAAATTTAAAAGGATCGTGCACAAAAAAAATAAATCTTACTCAAGGCTTGCGCGTCCACCTACAGTGCGCTTAAAAAAAATAGGCTTTTTGAATATTTGAGGAGATATCCTCCCTGCTGTGATCCAAGGTCCAAAAATCATGAGGAAATAATTATGGAAAGATACAGATATATTGCAATCAAGGAACAAGTTCATAAATAAAGAAAAAAAAAAGAAACCTTAGACTCTCGACGGCTATAAAACGAGCAACTACCAAAGTAGAAGGATCATCTGTCTTTTTCCTGACACCACACACAACAACTTCTACTACTTCTTCAATTTTTTTCTTCATCTTTCTTCTTCTCTTTACTCTCCAAGAACTCACTTGTGTTAAAAAGTCCACCATGAGTGGCTGATTTATTTATTTTTTTCCCAGTTAAGATTTGGTTACTCTAGTGATGTATTTGTGAGATCTAACTGATTTGATTTATGTTTTGTTCAATCCTTGGTATTTATTTACTTTTGTGTTTACATATACTTGTCGCTTTGAATTCGTTTAGACAGGGCCCATCGAACGTGTCTAGAAGCTGTAAATAACTGGTCAAATCTCTTAAATTCATAATTATTTGAGTGATTATGGTACTTAGTAGCGATTAGTGCCACACTGAGGTAAGTGATCTAGTTGACCAGTTCATGTTGATGAATTTGGCATTTTGAATCAAGTTCTTCTAGTTTTTAAGACTGTTGGTAAGTTAAATCCCATGGACGTTCCCAGGACTGCTTGACAGTGAAAAAACTAATCATGAACGTTTCCTGGTTGATTTACAAATAAGAGAAGATTGGTAGTCAGAACATTTTTTACCTCTATAAACTTGTTTGTCATACCTTAAATAAAACTAATTCTTGCATGCATGATCAATTACGTTACCAAGAATCCTCTTTATAATTGTTTAAATTTTAACATGCAACTGAGATTTCACTCAACTTTATTTTACTTATTTATTCATTTTATGTTTCCTGTAATTAGTTCTATAAAACTCCCCTTTTGTTTACTTTTCCATTATTAATCAAGAAAGAAAATCAGTTTCAGACTCCCTATGGATTCCACCCTTCTTACCACTACTATGTTTTAGTTTTATTGATTAATTAGGATTTTATTTTGGTGCATTCGATAGCCATCAAAAGTATTTTGAAACTTCTTGGCCCAACTTCTTATAATTGGACTTATGGGTAATTGGATTTTGTTTCCTATTTCCCCAAGCCCATCTTGTTCGTTCTTAGACTTTCTTATTTTAGACAAAATAGGGAACAAATAGGAATTGCTTGTGGTTTCCTTTTTGGGAAGAGGTAAAACATGTTCCCTGCTTGATTGGTTTTCCTTGCAGTTGTGAGACTTCTCGCGGGCACGGGCATTCTCATAGCCACACTCCTCTTCAGTATTTGTTATGTTGTGATCACATCAGTTACTCTTAACTATATTTAGAAGTTTATTATTAAAACTATATTCTTTAAGATTTATTTCACATTTGTTATGATTTCTTTTCTTAGATTTATTTGTATTACACATTTTTCTTTCTTTAAAATTTTAAACATTTAAATTGGCACTTCCTACCTAACTTCGTAGTTAGACCTTCAACCACAAGGTTTGTATTCGAGTTATAACCTCCCAAAATTAGCTTATTTTGTTGTTCCTTTCCCTATTTATTAGCAATTTAGAGGTATATCTTAATTTCATTTGACCCACAAATATTTTACAATTAAATTCCTTATTCAATGTCATTCACTATTCTAGGCCATTAGCCCAACCCCACCAATTAAGTATTATTATTAATCTCTTTTATTTTCTTTTCTTCCATTTTAGTACTAATTATTTACAAGCTTATTTATTCTCCCTTTAATTTTATCATAACACTATTATATAAGAGAACTTCATCAAAATCCTTAGAAGATATCAAGAATCTAATTTAGTAGATGCTTGTGATATGCGATTGGATTTTTTTCTTGTCTTCAAATGCATATGTTATTTCTTGAAAAACAATAGTCTATTAAAATATTGGATATTTTCTGTAATATTCAAAAGTCTTGGGTTTAAAAAAAATGTGATCATTAATTTTTTTTTGAAGTATGAATGTTTAAGCAGCACGCTAAATTTTTTATTTCATTCCTTTATTCTCATTGTTTCTTTTTATTGATTGTATGATTTTTGTTAATTAATGTGATACATTTGTTTATTTCTTCTAAAAGATTTACTATACTTTATAATAATGTGATTAGTTATTTTACTGCAATGTCTTTAGTTGTAAATCCTGTATTTATATACCAATATATAAAAATAGGTTAGTAATTAACTTTAAAAACATGATCTAATTGTTAATAAAAATTTTGAAATACCATTTAACATTGTACTCAAAGTACAGTGTAATATGAATATATAATTTCATAACAATAACATTTTATATTAGTTGTGGACATTTTTTGAATATTTATGATTGCTACTCTAGTCATCTAATTTGTAAAGTTGTTATTTAAAAGAAAAAAAAATATTACTAGAAGTTAATGGATGTATGTATAAATATATATATATATAAGATGGAAATATCAATTAATATTACATAGGTAGGAGTTGTGGCATATTAACAATTCAATGTGTACTATTGCAAAACATTAAGTCTTGTGATAAAATCATCTACTTTTTAGATACTGATTACTTTTATGATTTTACATGGTTATCTCTTAATTTAGTATTTCAAACATTTCTTTATGGTGAATCATAAGAGCTCTACATATATGAAACAACTATAAAAATAAATAAAATTTGAATTTCCTCATCTCATTTACAAGTGAAACAAATTGGTTTTCATATTAAAATAGCAGCCAAGGGCTTAGTTTTCTTTATTGAGTATCTATCATTTGTCCCACGACTTTTATGACTAGAAACAATAATTACAAGATCTCCTATTTTTATAGAAGTACAAAATATCTTAGTTTGTCATTTGTCCCATGACTTTTATGATTATGAGGAACACCTATAGAATCTCCTATTTGTGTAGAAGTACAAAATCATTTAGTTTGTTATCTATCCCATGACTTTTATGGCTAAAAGGAATACTTACAAGATTTTTTATCTGTATAGAAGTACAAAATCATTCATTTTGTCATTTGTCCCATGACTTTTATGGTTAGAAAGAATACTAGCAAGATCTCCTATTCATATAGAAGTATAAAATCATTCAGTTATACATGTAATGTCCTTATTTTTGCTCTTCCCGAACCATGTGGATTTGTTTCAGGAGGTGTATTGCTTGGCTCTCAAATCATGTAACACCCTGTTCACCACCGTGCTAAATGGCATTTGAAAAACCCTATTTATTTGGGCCTTAAGGCCACCTTAAACTAATTTAATTTTATTTTGCAACTTTATATCATAATTCGTAAAATATACTGATTTTATTATTTTATTTTACCTAATTTTGTTTTAATTTATTATTTTTATTATTATTTTTTAAAAAATAAATGATTATCAGGAGAAAACGGAAAAAAAGGAAAAAATCCCATGGGAAAACCTGCAGGAGAGGGATTGCCCGCGTGGGCCCTGCGTGCTGTGAGCGCACGTGCGCGCGCAACAACCACAGGACGCGCGCACAGTGTGCACGTCCCATTTGTGCAAGTTGCAGGGCCAGACCTGCGAGCATGTCTTGTCACGCGTAGGCAAACCCATCCATACACGGATAGGGCTGGCAGTGCACACTGTGCACGTGTTGTCTGTGCAGTAGGCTTGCACAGATAGGCGTGCGTGCAAGCCCTCAGCACGTCGTAGGCCCTGAGCGCGCACAGGCTAGCCCCTACATGTAGTAGGGTAGCCCCGCACCTGCAGGTTATGTATACAGCATGTGCCAGACAAGTAAGGCACACTGTTACCTTAGATAGTGTGCCACCACCCACCTTTGGCAGCTTGCCAACGGTTGGGGTGTGTCGCCGCCGGTGAAGGAAGATTCTTCTCTTTTTTTTTGTGCCGTGTCAAATCAAGCATCTCTCCCATTTTCAACATTCTCTCTCTTCACCGAATTTTGTCACTTGGTACAAATCCGATATCCCCCATTTTCTATAAATAGGGGCCCTTCCTCACATATTCTCATCACTTCCATTCTTCCATTTTTCAAGAGTTTAGAGAGAGAGTGATCTAGAGAGAGAAGCAGAGGAGGAGAACAATGGTGTAAGAAAAACTTCTAGATTTCTGTAAGAAATCTAGTACTTCTTTAAATGTCTTAAGGAGTATTTCTAGAAACTTAAAATAATGAATATGTGATTTTATGTGATCTGCATGTTCTATGTTTATTAGTTTTAAATAAAATGAATTGTTCTTGATTTCAAACATACTATGTGATTTATAGGCAGTTGATGATTTACATTTAAATAAAATAATATGAAACTGGTAAGATTATCTGGAAAATAAAAATAAATATACTAAAAAAGAAAAGAAAAGTGGAATAAAGCCTAAAAGGTCTGAAGTATGTATCTGTATTGACATGGATAATGCATCAAGTGTCTCCATAACCTTTTTATCTCTCAGAGGTATCTGTTTTTCCTTCCCTCATATGGTCTGAAAAGATGTGAGAGGATTGCTCCCTATGGATAACGGCGTACCTTCTACCGAGAGTGGTGACATAAATATATCTGTTAGGGGTCACTTTTGGCTAACTACTGTCGTGACTATAGAATATCTGATATGACCACTATGGTCGATACGACTGTGGTCATAGATCATACCATGGTTTGGCAAGCTAGAAATGTCATTATTTATATCTGATCTGGTCATTCCACATGGGTAGTCAAAAATCTGTATCTACCCTCAGAGATGGAAGTCAGAATGACTTTACGAGGCATGATATAGAAATCTGAGAATTTTATGATTTATTTGATTTTCTCTATTATTAAGTATACTGTTTGTTTTTTATTGATGTGACTATGACATGATGTTTCCTTAACAAATAAATTATTTTCATAAGGTAGGATAGGTTTGACATGACCTAATGGTAAGCATTTATGATATAAATATTCACCTTTTAAACCTTACGATGTTATATAAATATTGTTTTCTTTACTGAGCGTATGAAACTCACTTTTTCCATGCCACCCCTTAAATGAGGAAGATAGTGAGGAACCGTCAGTTGACCTACCCATTGAAGTCTATGAGGATCTTGTGGATCCGCAAACCTTGAGTGCATGATTGTTCCCGCACTCTGATAAGTCTAGTAGTACAATGGTAGAAGTGGCCCCCTTTTTGTATTTTGACATTTGTATTTTGTATCCACTTCTGGCCTAAGTTATATGTGTATTTGGAACTTATATATTTTCTAAAGGATTTGTATTAATTTGCTCCGTTGTATATAATTTTTGTCATGCACTCGTAATCTGTTTCTGTATCTGACACCCACATGCCTTAATTAGTATCTGGGATCTCAGTGGTCATAATATCGCTACAAAAGCAAAGACAATTTTTGACTTGTGTGATAATTTTGTAAGAATTTATAGATGTAACTGCAAACTTATAATTTACTAAAATAGGCTAAATCATAGTTTCCAATATAATTGAATTGGTTCAGTTAGTTGAATTACTAAAGGAATATAAAGTATTTTATATGAATTTATCAATGTAATTTTTAAATTTAAGATGTATGAAAATAGGCTAAATGGTAGTTTTGAATATAATTAAATTGGGTTAATTAATTGGATAACCAGAGGAATATTAAATATTATATATGCATATACATATATATATATATCAAGGTTAATATTCATTTATGTACATATATATGTCAAGTTTAACTATAGTATTAATCAAAGTTAAGATTCTATAATAATTACCATACATATTATCTAACAAAGCAAACCTTAATATATATTTTTTACAATTATATAAAACAAAATAGTTGTTTTCCTTTTCCTGCCCTAGCCTTAACAGTTGTAATGGTTAGAGAAAATGAGATAGTTGCCTCTAACTCAAACACAAGAACTTATTATACATTTACATGTTTGTATTTATACTAACTCCTTAAATTATCATATCTATATTAGATTAAAGCCTAAAATGAAAAGAAAAAAAATAAACATATAAATATATATGAGAAAGAATTGATTAGTAAACGAGCTTTAGGAAAAATAAAAATAATAATAATTAATATGCATATGTAAGATATACATACCTAGTAAGTCTTCTATTATCATCCTCTTCTCTATAATCCATCCTTGAATTAGTCAGTCAAAACAATGTGTCTCTATCAAAGTAGACAGAGATGTAGGCACATGCCACCCCTCATCGGTTTTTTCTCCAACGAACCTCTTTGAAGGTGTTGATAATTTTGGTGTTGACTTGTTGGCCATTAACGACCTGAACATGATCACCACTCTCAATTGGAATTTAGATACATGTGTTATCTTCCAACGCATGGTACACAAATCCTTGCAATGGTGGCGGCACAAGTGAAGCCTTACTGATGAAAACAAGTGCAACATGGTATTGGGTCCTGTTAGATTTTGTTGTTATAAAGAACACAAAGTTTCCTCCTTTAAATTTTTATGACCCAAGATTAGAGAGTGGAAAATATTAACATAAGACAACTAGATTTTATATATCTACCTGAACAAAAAGAAGTTTGTTTTTTTTCTTTCTTCTAACGAATAGAACTTTAGTGCGTACCTTTGAATTTAATTTATAATGAATAACTTGAGAGGTTACATAGGTTGTGATAAACTAAGCTTTCGCAATACTTCTTCTTTGCATCAATCAAGAAAACTAAGTTTTATTGAAGAACAATTAAAATGTGATGGGAGAATAAATGACATACCGTTGAGTATTTTATGTAGGTTGTAAAAAATATAGATTTTATTTTTTACTATAGTTTACAAAATCTTTAAACTTAGATGAAGAATCTAAGAGTATCTGGAATGTAATTTTGATTTTTAAAATCTTTGACCTAAATGAAGAACCTATTGCTATTTGTAAGACAATTTTATTTTATTTATTTGATATCTTACTTAATATATATATAATAAATAAAAATATATTTTGATTAATTCTATGATCGCCAACTGTATAAAATCAACATTTGAATTTTAATCTATGTGCTAAAGAACTTATTCATAATTTATTTTTTAAAAAGTAAAAAATAATTTTATTAAAATAATGATAGAAGTTTATCGCCACGCACAAGATACAACATTAGATTACACAAAAACATCAACTATACTTTACAATAAAGTGATTAGTTATTTTAATATAATGTCCCTAATTTAAACCATTTATTAATATACCAATATATAAAAATCAGTAAGTAATTAGCTTTGGAAACATGATTTAATTGTTAATAAAAATTTTGAAATACTTTTTAACATCCTACTCAAAGTATAGCGTAATATAAAAGCATATGTCGATAACAATAATTATCCTAGAGTCCAAAAATTGAAAAGTATGTATACTTTTCAAGGAAAATTTTAATGAAAATAATTTCCAAGAATATACTGTGATGTTTGAAAATATCGAAAGCCAAATTTTTAGAAAATTTAATTTAATCTAACCCTGGAAAATTTTAAATTTCCAAGAAAATAATATTAAGATTTCAAATATTAAGAACAATAAAAAATTTATAATGATTAAATTGAAAAAGCTTGAAGAAATTGAAAAAAGAAATCTTTAATTTAAAAATGACTAAAATGAAGAAGACTTTTAAAACAAGGAGAAATATGTAATTTTTGAAAGCTTTGACGTCTCAGTGGGTGAAGTGTCCAAGAGAGCAATCAGAAACATAATCGCAAGGGAGTCATTGTGCTGAATTTTGACATTCTATTACAAAATGAATCACTTCAAATAAAATTTACTTTTGAATTTAATCTTTGGGCTGAAGAACTTATTAACCATTTATTTTGAAAATTAAGTGATAATTTTGTTAAGATAATTGTTAAGAGATAATTTTGCAAGATAATTGTAGAAGTTTATCACACTTCAATATAATAAAGCTTGTTCTACCCATGCAACAAAACTACTAAATCTCAAGCCCCTAGCATCATACACACCGATGTTGCCAAAAACTGCTAGCCAACATTTTATATTGGAGGGATCCTTCTTATCAATTTTTTTATGTTCATTTTATTTATGTTAAATTTTTTTCACACAATGTAATATATTGTGGTTATAGACATGATCCTACTTAATTTGTATTATCATTAAAATAACATTATTTGTATTATCTTTATTTTTGGATACCTTATTAATATAGAGGAAAAATGAAATTTAATTGGAGATAACAATTTTTTTTAACTTTTAGAACATGAGTTTTATGGGAATAGGGAATATTAGATGAGGATAGTGAGTGCTAATACTTGTTTTGGACCAATAAAGCTCAAAAAGGAAAGTGAAGGAAGGAAAATGAGATAGATAGAAATAGCTTTGAATATTTTCCGCTAACTCTTTTTTAGTTTCGTAATTTAGAAGAGCAATTTAATGATGATCATTACCCAAGTCTATCCTCTTCACACCTCTTTATCAAACTATACATATATATAATTATTATCTTGCTAATTTCTCAAAATTAGATAATTAATGTTGAGTGCTTCATAATAAAAATTTATATACCATATAAGTATGACATTATAAAGATTGTAGAAATAAAACTTAGAGGATCACAAACACTTAATAATTTTTATTTGAAATTAGAGATTTAAGAATAAAAGACACGTAATAAAGATTAGCTAAAGTTTTTAATTTCAAATTGCAAATGTTTCATATTTGTTATGTGATAGCTCAAAAATACCCTCGAGTTAATTTCTTATATTTAATATATTCAATGTAGCCTTTATATCTATTTGGAAAATATATATTAAGGTTAAGGACATAGTTTAGAGTCAAACAGAAAAAAGATGGATAAAGATGAAGAAGCTAGAGTAAGTATGAAGAGGTATGAAAAAAGGTGGTAACTTTTAGATGAAGTGACATAACGAAAAGTGGCACCTTTTAGATTAAGTGACACGCGAAAAGTAGTAACTTTTAGATGAAATGACAAAACAACAAGTGGCAACTTTTAGATGAAGTGGTATATGAAAAATTGTAACCTTTTAAATGAAGTGGCATGTGAAAAGTGATAACTTTTTAGATAAAGTGGCATGCAAAAAGTGGTAACTTTTTAGATAAAGTGACATGATGAAAGGTGACAACTTTTAAATGAAGTGGTATGGCAGAATGGTGGCAAGCTATCTCTCGTTGCCTCCACTCCTATAAATAGGAGATGGGAGAATAGAAAAAGAGATATTATGGATGAGAGAAAAATAGTGCAAAACATAGAGGTGAGGGAAGAAGGAGTACGAGGTGTGTGATTTTGTGAAAGTATTGTGAGGTTTTTAGATAAAAATCTCAAGAAACTCTATTAAATTTGTGAGAGCAAAAGGAGAGGAAGAGAAAAGGGAAAAGGCTCACGGTTAAAAGGAGGTTATAAACAATTAGAAAGGTAAGCCTTTTCTTTTTTGAAGTTTAGTTTATCTTTAATTTTTGAGATTAGTTTTTGAGTACTATATTGTTTATTTTTTAGTCAAAAAAGTGACCAAAATCATCCCAAAACTCTACCAATTTTTTTAGAGAAAAAGGTCACAAATAAAATTGGAACTTAACTGGAATTAAGATTATAGCTCCACAAGGAAATTGAAAGATTTGAAATACAATTGCTAAGAACCTAAAGTAAGTGGATATTATGGATTCATTAGCCTACGTATCTTTAAAGTATTTTATGTATTTTTAGTATAAAAGTTACATGTTGTTGGAAAATGTTTAATTTATATTTTTGTATTTGCTAAGTAAGTATTTGTTAAGGTTTTACTTCAATATAAGTGTTATTTGCCTTTTGTTTTCAAAATATTTTGATATGCGTGCATCACTTACACGCCAGCATGCATTTTACTTACATGCCAGCATGCATTCCACGTAAGAACCCACGTGGGCAATCTGTGTTCACAAATGGCCTAGATCCATTCCTCCATTAGGTGCGATAAGATGGTCCGTACGGCTTCAATCAAATGGCACAGATCCGTTTCCCTATTAGGCACGATCGAACTGTTGAGGAGGCACCATACGGAGCCAGATAGATGGCCCAGATCGAGAGAAGGGGAGTATTTAAACTTCTCTTCCACCAAAACCTTAACCCTAGCCGCACACCTGCTTGTCCGAGAAGAAGAAGAAAGGCGGCCAGAGGAGAAGCCAACCACCATCGTCGTTACACTAGAGACCTAAATCGATGCCAGTAAGTGTAATTTTCTCTCATTCGTCCTGTTTTTCAATTCTGGGCTACCCAAAACACTTCTTGATGTAGAAAAACTTGAGGAAAAACTGTAAACGGAGGTTAGAGCTCGGCTAAGCTACTGCACCTGAAATTGAAAAATGTTGCGATGAACCCAAAATCCTTTCTTGTTCCTTTTGTTTCTTGACCCTAGGCCATTAATGTGTTTTTTGGTGCATGGTGACTGAAAAAGCCACGAGCCGCGAAGGAGAAGCGGTGGAGCCCAATTGAGCTGTCGCGCCGAAGATCATAAACACCTATAAGTCTCTATTTTCTTCCTTTTTCCACCAACAAGCACCACCTAACCATGAATTGAATAGGTTTTCACCCAAAATCGGTTGAAATCGGCCTGACCAAGAGGAGGAGATGTCACAGAAGGATGAGCCGACGGCGAAGCATAGCAGTGCTGTCTTGCCAGAACCCTAAACTGACCCCCGATGAGATTTTTTTCCTTTTGGCTATTTTTTGCATATTTCTACGTTATTTTGATGTAAGTTTTGATTTTAGCAGAAAAATCTAAGAAATCCAGGAATCAGGAACTTTTAGGAAGTGTAGTGAAAAAGGCGATATTTTGGACATCAACCTAGAATAAGAACCCCTCACCTCTTTTTCCTGTAATGGTCAAATTGAAGTTAAACTAGCAATAAATGAAAATTTTAGTTAATTAAGTACAGGTGGTCAATGGAGCATGTAACTGGTCAGTCTACACCTATTTGAGTTTTAGTTGCAGTATTTATTTCTTCAGTCGTTTATTATATCTATTCAATGTTCTACTTACTTTAATTTATTCACTTTAAATCTATGGCTAACGTGGTAAGTTTTCTCAATCTATGTTGTCCGGTCACTCTATTATGTGTATAACATATTTCTATCGGTATAATACATTCTTAATTCATGTACCTATCTTACAATGTGCACTCACATGGTTGTGATATAGATGTACGGGCCCCTTAGGGCTAAATAGTAGATAATAAATAGCATACGCGTGAATCCATTATGTCAAATAAACAGGGTTATTGGGTGCCTTGGAAAAGAGTGTATGGACTTGGTGCATAGGGTAAACCCTACTGTGGTTGTTACCCTAAGTCGAATGGGACTGAGAAGTCCCATACTAGAAGAGGTTGGAAATTGTTTTAATTACACTCATACTGGATTGGGTAATGAGGTTATTGTATGCTTGGCACCCATTACTGGACGAGGTATAGGGACAACTATTTGATTAATAGAATGAATGTTTGGTCCACGTGTAGCGGGGACCCTTATGGACCCTAACGACACCGGTAGGCAAGTTGAAATGATAAAGGTTAATTGTTGTTGGTCTTTTAGAATGCGTAGTGTAGATTACTATTATGATTTTTATCTTCATAAATGGCATTTAGGAACTTACAAGTGTGTTAAGTGAATTAGTTGTTTTAATTAAACGAGATTATTTAAAAATGAGCTCCATTGGTTGTTTTACGATTTCTGCAGACCTTTGATTTTCTATATCAGCGGTAAGGCGTTGATATTCTTACTGAACTAGTGTATCTCACCCCTTTATTATTAACCATTTTAGATTAGGACGACCAAGACATAGATCCTGAACAGTAAGAAAACTAGCCAGAAGGTTGCCTCTCCGTTTCTCCAGTTTCGAGCAGAGGTTGATGACATTAGTTTTCGTCATGACTCATTTTCATTTATGTTCTTTGAGGGGATTCCCATAGCTCTATTGGAATTTTAAGCTAATTGTGCAAGGAATGTAACTCTAGACTCTAAACTACTTTTGCTAATTAATAAATTTAAATATTATTTTATTTCCCTATTTATGGGTCTTTTAAGTTGGTATTAAAGCTGCGTTCCTTAAAAGCATTCTTTGCCCATAAGGTTAGAGTAATTCAATGCAACATGAATCTTAAACCTTTATTATGAAATGTGGGTAAAAGAACATGAGGATAGGAAGGCCCTTGCTAAATAAAGCAGCTCGAAGGGGATCGCTTCAGGAGGATGTTGATCGACTCTTCGAGATACTTAAGAGACTCATCTCTGCCTAACATTCTAGGGAAAAGAGAAGGGAGTTGCCTGATCCCCCTCTACCATTGCCACAATATGAGCCACCTCCACACTGAGAGCATCTAGTACCACTACGGTACAACCCTGCTCCTCCGCAGTATCATTTAACACTGCCATAGTACAATTCAATACCTCTACCATACAATCAGGGGCTGACCACAGGGCCACCTGATTCTTCCCCAGCATAGTCCAATTCCCCTTCAGTAGGACCCAGCTCTGCCCATGATGGACCCGAGCTACATTAAGAGGTACAAGAGACTCAATCCATCTACTTTTGTAGGGGCATCCACTTCTGATGAAGCTGAATACTAGCTAGTAAAGACAGAGAAGACCATTGCCTTTGTGACCTTGGAGTAGTTCCCAAACATAAGGTTGTTCTTGCCCCTTACATGCTCGTAGGTGAGGTAGGGTGTTGGTGGCAACTGAAGCAGGCTACTCTACCCACTCTAGTCACCTGGGAATAATTTTTGATAGCCTTCAATGTTGAGTTCCTCCATAACACCTTCGATATCTGAAGGCGATGGAGTTTGCACACCTGGTCCAGGGAGATTTGTCAGAATCAGAATATGCTCAGAAATTTTTAGAGTTAGGCCAGTACTCTCCTAAGGGCATGATAAACAAAGGTAAGAAGGCAAGAAGGTTTGAGTGGGGTCTCCGTCATGATATCAGACAACAGTTATATGTCTTCGAGCTTAGTACTTATTCAGTAGTCTTGACTAAGGCACAATTGATAGAGAAGAACCTCTGCATTTTCCCCCCAACAGCGGGCAACTCCAGGCCCTCAATTCTGCATTGCAGGCTAACACCTAATGCACTGAACCAGTAAAACAAGAGACCAAGGCCAGCAACCTAAGCTCCTTCCCAAGTCTCGATAATAGGACGTGACAAGGATCATGGAGACCAACCTTGCTATCACCTCAACGACACCTGTCGTATATACGGGAGTGCCTCACTACGTGAGAGAGTGTCTACGGAATCAGAATCAAAGCAGACCTATAATCTAGGGCAGAGTTTATACACTTACCCAGTAGGATGCTAAAGTCCACTCGGATGTGATACAGGGTATATATACTATCTGCAATAACTTTACACATGTTTTGATTTATATTGGTGCTTTACATTCTTTTGTTTCACATGCTTTTACTCAAAATTTAAATGTGTTACCTAGGAGTGTTGATTCTGCATTGTTTGTGTCCATACCTAAGAATGGAACATTACTAGGGAATGTTATATACAAAGCCTGTATCATAGAAATAGCAGGTAAGGAATTGAGCATAGATTTGATAGCACTTGACATGAGGGATTTTGATGTGATTCTAGGAATGAACTAGTTAGCAGCATATCACGCTACTGTGGACTGTTTTCATAAGAAACTTGTATTCGACATTTCTAACGAAGAGTTTTTTACGAATTAATAAAAATTTTATGTATTGTTCACACGTGGTAACTGCATTATTTATCGAATGCCTTTAACTCAACTATTCTTTTCCATGCTAGGTAAACCTAAGAAAGTGATTTGCATTCAAGATATCCTTGTTGTCTGAGATTTTCTAGACGTATTCCCTGATGAACTACCAGGACTGATAGTAGATCGAGAAGTCAAATTTGCCACATATCTTTAGCCTGACACCTAACCCTTCTCGGTTGTCCCATACCAAATGAGTCATGTCAAGATGGAAGAACTGAGGAAATATATCAAGGAGTTGTAGGATAATGGGTTCATCCGACGTAGCATATCCCCTTGGGGTGCCGGAGTCCTGTTCTCAAGGAAAAGTGATGAGTCCTTAAGGTTGTGTACTAATTATATAGAATTTAACAAAGTCACAATCAAGAATAAATACCCCCTCCCTAGGATTGACGATCTTTTCAATCAATTACAGGGTGCCCAAATTATCTCCAAGATTTACTTGTGTTTGGGATACCATCAGGTGAAGATCAAGGCTGAGGATATTCCTAATATGGCATTCAAGACCCGGTATGGGCACTATGAATTCTTGATCATGCTGTTTGGATTGACTAATGCACTTACAATTTTCATGGATTTGATGAACGGGGTCTCTAGACCATTCTTGGATCAATTTGTCATAATATTCATTGATGATATCCTAGTTTACTTTAAGAGCAGAGAGGAACTCGCTCAGCATCTAACTCAGATCTTACAAGTTCTCAAGAAAAATAAACTATTTGCAAAATTGGGTAAGTGTGGGTTTCATCTCAAGTGGGCTTCCTTCCTAGGTCACATATTATTAAAAGATAGAGTGTCAGTAAATCCCAACAAGATTGATTTAGTGATGGGTTAGAAGCAATCGAGTTCAGTTGAGGAAGTTCAAAGCTTCTTGGGTATGGCAGGTTATTACCGCAGGGTTATAGAAGGTTTCTCAAGTATAATCGCCTCCTGACATGACGTACGAAAAAAAATATGGAATGAAGAATGTGAAAAGAGCCTTATAGAACTTAAGGAACAACTGACTACTGCTTCAGTCTTGGCTCTGCCTAATGGAATGGGTGGGTATACAGTGGATAGTGATATGTCCAACCAAGGACAGGGTTGCGTTCTGATTCAGCACGGGAAGGTCATAGCTTATGGGTCCAGGCAGTTGAAAACTCATGAAAAGAATTACCCCATCCATGATTTGGAGCTTACTGCTATTATCCACGTCTTGAAGACTTGGAACCATTACTTATATGGAGAAACATTTAAAATTTATGCAGACCATAAGAGCCTAATGTATATATTCATCCAGAAGGACCTCAACATACATTAGAGGCATTAGATAGAACTCCTCAAGGATTATGATTGTAAAATTCTGTATCAACAAGAAGAATGTAGATATGTTAACTCACATAATAGTCTCTGAGTGCAGGATGATAAAGGGAACACAACAAATACAACTCCAAGACATGAAAAAGTGCCACATGTCTAGCCTACTTAGCAGTCCAGCCTGAGTTAATCTAGAGAATAAGGGAGGCTAAACTGGCCGATCCCACTCTAGCAGCTCTCAGAAAGGACACAAAACAAGGTTTGAATTCATAATTTTGAGTTTCTATAGATGGGTTGCTCAAGTTCTAGGATAGGTTGTGTGTTCCTAGTGATAGTGAGTTGAAGAAAGATATCATGACAAAGACTCACAATTCGAAGTTTACCATACATCCGAGAAGTACTAAGATATACTAAAGCATGTGGCCCTAATTCTGGTGGAGTGGGATAAAAAGGAAAATTGTTAATTTTGTCTCCAAATACTTTGTACACTAATAGGTCAAAGTAAAGTATCAATGCCTAGGCGAGCTACTTCAGTCGTTACCAATCCTAAAGTGGAAGTGGGAACATATTACCATGGATTTTATAACATGATTGCCTAAGGCACACTTGGGACATGATGTGATCTGGGTGATTATTGATCAACTCACTAAGTCCTTTCAATTCCGGGCCATCAGAATGACAGATACCTTGGACAAGCTAGCTAGAATCTATATTCGGGATATAGTCAGACTACATGGAGTTCCAGTGATAGTGGTATTGAAAAGGGACCCCAGGTTCACCTCTTGGTTTTGGACAAGTCTTCAACAAGCAGTGGGGATGAAATTGTCTCTTAGCACAGCATTCAGCCCCAGACAAAGGGACAATCAGAGCAAATTATTTGCACACTGGAGGATATGCTCAGGGCTTGTGTTCTAGATTTTGAAGGGCACTAAGATAACCACCTTGTCCTGATAGAGTTCACCTATAATAATAGTTATCAGACAAGTATTGGTATGACTCCGTATAAATCATTGTATTGCCGACCTTGTAGTTTACTGATCTGTTGGGAAGAGGTGGGCCATAGAAAATTGATTGGCCAAGATCTTGTAGATGAGACCATAGTGAAGATTGTCAAGATCAGAAAAAATATTTAAACGAACCAAAGTAGATAGAAAAGTTATACAGGCACCCGAAGGAGAGATTTAGAATTTGAGGAAGGCAATCGAGTGTTCCTTAAGCTCAACCCCTTTAAAGGCATCACCAGGCTTGGAAATAGGGAAAAGTTGAATCCCTGGTTCATCGAACCATTAGAAATTTTGGACAGAATTGGGATATCCGCCTACAGACTAGTAGTGCCTCCAAAACTATCTAGAGTCCATAACGTCTTCCATGTATCGATGCTACGTAAGTATAACCATGACCCCTCACATGTTTTGTCCTATAAGCCACTTCTACTTTAGGAGTATTTCTCTTATGAGGAGGTACCGGTTAGTATTTTGGACCTGAAGAGCAGAGTACTTTACAATAGAGAAATCCCTTTTATCAAAGTACTATGACAAAATCACTCACAGGACGAGATCACCTGGGAGTTGGAATCAGACTTCAGGACTCGACATCCTCAATTGTTTGACTAGGGGCAGCAATTTTAGGAACCAAATTTTCATAATGAGGGAAGAGTTGTAACATCCCAAACTCAAAATTTAGGCTCAAGATGGCATAAATTAATTTTAATAATAATAATAATAATATTTAATTTTAATTTTTTTAGAATTTTTTTGAGATATATGCATTTTGGATACCTTTGAAAACAATTTCAAAAGGATGGGGCCAAACTAAAAATAAGAGAGGACCCATTTAAAAAGAAAAATTGAAAGTAGGGGCCAAATGGCAAAAAAGGGGAAAACGGCCACGTCGGATGACCACGTAAGTAGCACAACTAGTCGTCGTACGTTGTGTGGTGGACACACCAGTATGCCTTCAACGCGAGAAGCCACATGAGCAATTTGCATGCCAAGCAACCCAACGGCCCATGTTCACTCCCACGCGCATGAGCGACCAAGTTCACTCCCCTATTAGGTGCAATCGAACGGTTAAGGAAGCAGCATGCGAGCCCGGATGGACGACCCAGATCGAGAGGAGGGGAGTATGTAAACTCCTCTTCCACCGAAACCCTAACTCTAGCTGCACACCTACTTGCCGGAGGAGAAGCCAACCACTGTCACCATCACAACGAAGACCCAAATCGATGCTGGTAAGTGTGATTTTCTTCTGTTTGTCCCATTTTTCCATTCTAAGCTATCCAAAACACTTCTTGATGTAGGAAAACTCGAGAAAAAGCCATAAATAGAGGGTAGAGCTTAGTTAAGCTGCCGAACCTAAAATCAAAAAATGTTCTGGTGAACCCAAAATCCTTTCCCATTCTTTCTGTTTTTTTACCATAAGCCATCTAACATTTTTTTCGATGCAGGGTAAGTGAAAAGGCCACAAGCTGCAAAGGAGGAGCGACGAAGCCCGGTTGAGCCACCGTGCTGGAGATAAAAAACATTGGTAAGTCTCAGTTTTCTTCCTTTTTCCACTGACAGGCACTAACAAATAATGAATTGAATAGGTTTTCACCCATAACCGGCTGAAATTGGCCTAACTGAGAGGAAGAGCCACTATATAAGGAGGAGCCAATAGCAGATCACGGCGTCACCGTCGTGTCGGAACCCTAAACTAACTCCATGTAAGATTTTTACCCTTTTTGCCATTTTTTTGCATATTTCCACATTATTTTGACATAAGTTTTGATTTTAGCAAAAAAACTCAAGAAATCTAGGAATCGGGAATTGCCAAAAAGCATAGTGAAAAAGGTAGTGTTTTGGACATCGACCCAGAGTAAGAATTCCTCACCCTTTTCTCCTATTATGGTTAGCTAAACTAACAATAAACAGAAATTTTAGTTAATTAGTGATCCTTTAATTAATTAAGTATAGGTAGCCAATGGAGCAAGTAACTGGTCAGTCTAATCTATTTGAGTTTTAATTGTAGTATTTATTTCTTCAGTTGCTTATTATATCTATTCAATGTCCTACTTACTTTAATTTATTTGCTTTAAATTTATGGCTAACGTGGTAAGTTTTCTCAATTTATATTGGTCGGCACTCTATTTTGTATATAACATGTTTCTATCGGTATAATACATTCTTAATTCATGTACTTATCTTAAAATGTGCACTCATAGAGTTGTGATATAGATATATGGGCCCCTTAGGGCTAAATAGCATATAATAGAGAGCATATGCATGAATCCATTGTGTTAAATAAACAAGGCTTACCAGGTGCCTTGGGAAAGAGTGTATGGACTTCGTGCATTGGGTAAACCCTACCATGGTCATTATCCTCAGTCAAACGGGGTTGAGAAGTCCCACTTCGGAAGGGGTTGGGAGTTGTTTTGATTACACTCATATCGGATGGGGCATTGAAGCAGTTGTATGTTTGACACCCATTACTGAATGGGGTACGAGGATGACTGTTTGATTAATAGAATGAATGTTTGGTCCACGTGTAGTGGGAACCCTTATGGATCCCCAACGGCACCAATAGGCAAGTTGAAATGATTAAGGTTAATTATTGTTGGTCTTTTAGAATGCGTAGTGTAGATTACTATTCTGATTCTTATCTTCATAAATGGCATTTAAAAACTTACAGGTGAGTTAAGAAAATTAATGTTTTCAATTAAACTTGTTTTTTTAAAAATGAGCTCCATTGGTTGTTTTACGATTTCTACAAACCTTTGATTTTCTATATTAGTGGTAAGGCGTTGATATTCTTACTAAGCTAGTGTAGCTCACCCCTTTATTATTAACCATTTCACATCAGGATGACCAAAACCTAGATCTTGAACAGCATGAAAACTAGCTAGAAGGTTGCCTCTCTGTTTCTCCAGTTTTGAACAGAGGTTGATCACATTAGTTTTCCTTATTACTATTTTTCATTTATGTTGTTTAAGGGCATTCCTGTAGCTCTATTAGGTGTTTTAAGCAAATTGTGCAAGGAATATATCCCTAGACTCTAAACTACTTCCATTAATTAATAATTTTTAATATTATCTTATTTCTCTATTTTTGCGCCTTTTACAATTATATATACATATATATAGATATACTAAGGTTATATTCATATATGTACATATTTATGTCAAATTTAACTAGAGGATTTGTAGGACATTCAAACCCAGTAAGTCTTTTGTGGTGCTATCATCCTCTTCTCGGCAATCCATCCTCAAATTAGCCAGCCAAAATCGTGTGTGTCTCTATCGAAGTAGATGAAGACATAGGCGCAAGCATGTCCTTATCAGTTCTTTCTCGAACACACCTCTTTCAAGGTGTTGATTGTTTTAGTGTTGACTTGCCGGCCATTCACGACCTGAACTTGATCAACACTATCAATTAGAATTTGAAACACACATACCATCTTCTGGTATAGTATACAAATCCATGCAGTGGTGGTGACAGTATCTGCAAAGGCTCTAGGTGTGGAGGTGGTGGAGGATAAGACTCCCTAACTCATTGTCGTTTATTCAGGTTTTGTGGTGCCCATACATTGGATGCTCTTATCCGAAGAGCTTTGTACTGCATGATGGATGATAATTAGACTTAAAAAATTGTGTTTGGAATTTTGGTTTTAGGGAAGAGAAATATAACTCTTTAGAATTAATGAGAGAAGAATATCAATATATATATGTATATTCTTTTTTATCTTAAAAATTCTCTAACAATAATGCTACATATTGTTTAAGTAGGCATATTTATATTTCTAAAGTATATACATATGAAGTATATTTAAAAAAGGGTGAGGTAGTTGAATTTATTTTTTGATTTATTATAATCCTATTATATAAAAGAATTTTACTAAAATCCTTAAATGAAATAAAGAATATGATTTAGTAAGGCTTCACTTATGCCATTCATACTAACACCCTTTTCCATTATAGATGTGTTTTTCTTTGACGGCTACATAAGAACTCATATTAGTTGCTCTACCATGGTATATAAGTAATTAATTTCTCCATGCACACAAAAGATTAGCTACACATATAATTTAATCTCATTAGTGTTAGAGGAGTCTTCAAGTTACTATATATCTTCTCTCTTTATTTACTCTTTTTGGTTAAAAATAGTTTCATTATTCTCATGAATGGAAATCTTTTGTATATTTATATATATATTTTTTGTTTTTTTATGATAAATTACTAACTGTAATAAAAACCATCACTAGCTCTATTTCATGCTCTTCAAACTTGTAACATAATATATTGTTAAACTTAATCTTGTATGGATAAGGAACAAACATATCAAGCTCGTTCTTCTAGTAAAGCTCCTAGTGAGATGTGTTAAGGAAACTAAATCCATTCAGCTGCAGTAATATTTTTTATTTTATCCATATAGTTAGTTATTTATAGATAGAAAACCTTCCAAGAAAGCACATCTATAATAAAATTAATGGAAAAGGATTTTAGTATGGATAGCACAAGTGAAGCCTTACCAAGTAAGAACGAGTGTAACATGGTCTTGGGTCCCGTAAGGTTTTGCTGGTACAGATCTTCTCCAAAGCTTCCTTCTTTAAACCTTATGAGTTGAGATTTAGACTGTGGAAAATATCAATATCGAATGTCTATATTTTATATTTGTGCTGGAAGATTAAGAAGAATGGAAAAAACCTTATTTTTTTTTAAGAAGAATGGAAATAACCTTTTTTTTTTTTTCTTTCTTCAAATGAATGGAGGTTAAGTGCATACCCTTGTGTTTAATCTATAATAAATAACTTTAGAGGTTATGTAGGCTTTAGGAAACCAGCTTTTCACTATACTTCTTTGTTGCACTACTCTAGAAGAGTAAGTTTAATTGAAAAACAAGTGAATTGTAATGGGAGAATCCATGACATACAATTGAGTATTTTATATAGGCCGAGAAAAATATAGATTTATTATACTTAAACTCATAATATCTTTAAACTTAAATAAAGAATCCACGGCTATATGGAAAGTGATTTTATTTTTTGAAATCTTTAACTTAAATGAATAATCCATCACTATTTGAGATGCGATTTTATTATATTTACATAATATCTAACTTAATATATATGAAATAATTAAAAATATTGATTTAATTAATTTTATGGTCGTCAACTGTATTAAAATTAACTTTTGAATTTTAATCCATGCACTAAATAACTTATTCGTCATTTATTTTTTTAAAAGTTAAAAAAAATAATTTATTGAGATAATGATAAAAATTTATCACCATGCATGAGGTAAAAAGTCACATTACACAAAAATATTGACTGTATTTTATGATAATGTTATTAGTTATTTTAATACAATATCTCTACTTTAAATCATGTATTTATATACCAATATATAAAGATTGGTTAGTAACTAAACTTAAAAACATGATCTAATTGTTAATAAAAATTTTGAAATACCCTTTAAAATGCTACTCAAAGTATATTGTAATGTAAAATCATAAGTCAATAAAGATAATAATGTAAAATACAGTAACTATACTTAAAAACATGATCTAATTGTTAATAAAAAGTTTGAAATACCCTTTAACATGCTACTCAAAGTATATTGTAATATAAAATCATAAGTCAATAAAGATAATAATGTAAAATACATAGAGAAGGTAACCAATTTTTCACGATATAAAGAAGGTAACCAACTTTTCACGATACTTCTTCTTTGCATCAATCAAGGGGATTAACTAATTATTAAAGAACAATTAAAATGTGAGAAGAGAATAAATGTGTAGGGTTGATTATTTTATGCAACCTGTGAAAAAAGTAAGTTTTATTTTATACTATAACTTATGAAATATTTGAACTCAAAAAGAATCATAAAGTATTTCAAGTAAAAAAAGAATTATGATTATTTAAAATGTTATTTCTTAAATAAATAATCTATATCTATTTGGAACTTGATATTATTATACTTATTAGATATTTTACTTAATTTATATAAAATTCTTACGAACATTGATTTTATTAGTTCTATGGCTGCCATTATAGTATAAAATGAATTACTTCAAATAAAATTTACTTTTCAATTTAATCTTTGTACGAAAGAGCTTATTAATCATTTACTTTGAAAAGTAGGAAATAATTTTTGTAACACCCAAATAAAAATAAAAATTTTTATTTTATTTATTTGTTTGATTTTTTATTTAATTTAATTTAATAAAAATAAAAATAATAATAGTGATAAAATTGGGTAAAAATATTATTTGGATTTAATTGAAATTGATTTTGAGAAAAAGGGGTGAAAATTTGGATTCTGGGGGTGTTTTGGAAAAGAAAATCAGAAACCAGGGGTCAAAACGCAATTTAAAAAAGTTGTGCCATGTCAGCACTACGTCAGCAGCCACGTCAGCGGCCCGGTCAGCAGCCCCGGCCAACCAGGACGCGCCGCGTGGCAAGGCAACGCTGACCAGGGAACGAGCCACGTGGGCGATCCACGTGCGCGCGATCGGACGGCCTAGATCCGTTCCCGCGCACACGGACGGCCTAGATCAAACGTGGACACTGATGGCCCAGATTCACGCGCACGGACGACCCAGATTTAATCAGACACGGACGGCCCAGATTCACAAGCACGGACAGCCCAGATTCAATCAGGCACGGACGACCCAGATTGCATCGCGATGAACGATCCAGATTTAATCTTAATTAAATTGCGATCAAACGGTCCATATTTAATCTTGATGGACGGTTGAGATTAAAAGGCAAAGGGTATAAATAACCCCACCCACACCTGACCACAAAAACCCTAGCCGCCAGTGCCTCGCGGGAGAAGAAGAACCAGACGCTGGAGGAGCCGGCCGCCGGCACCCGCCGCCACACTGGGGAAGTTTTCGACATCCGATAGAGATAAATTTTCTTTCCCTTGCTCGTTTTTCGATGCTGAGTCCGCCTATGGCCAAATCGGAGCCAAACCACCGGCCAAACGCCCGAAAAACCCAGCCGAAGCCCAGCAGCGCCGCTGCACCCCTCCTCAGTTTTTGCCTCGATGAGGCCCTTCCTGGCCTCAATTCGATGCAATTTTTATACCACTGTGATCACCGTTCTCTTCTCTCCAGGTTGATCGGAGCCAAACATCAAAACGCAACTCACGCCGGAGGAGCTGCCGCACCCGAGAGCACGGCTGCCGGTAAGTTTTGATTTTTTGGCCCACCGAGGGCCCTAGGGTTGTTTTATCGCAGGGACCAATGTAAGTGTGGCCGAATTCGGCCGAAAACGGCCAACCCGAGGTGAATCGCCGCCCCTTGCGGGGCGCCGTTGGCGGAGCACGGCGAAGCCGCCGCGCCAGAATTGCGATATTGGTCAAAAGGGGCCCTAGGTCTGATTTGGGATTTTTTGGGACACGTGCAGGTACCAGTAGTGCGTTTCAGTTTTTTGGAAAAAATTCAGGGAAATTAGGGATAGTTTGTAGGTGCACTGTAGAGCCGTATTCAGACCCCAAAACAAGTAAGGACCCCTCAACCTATTTCCTATCACGACATTAAAGCTAAATAAATAATTAAACTGTACTGTGTGACTTTATAAATGTATAATTGATTAAGGTTGCCAATGGAGCCCGAGTCTGATACAGTGTTGGTCTGTTATTGTTTGATTTAATTTCCAGTATTAAATGTAGCATGATGTTTGATGTAATTACATTATGGTCTCGTATGCATGAATCATGGTTTCTTTTATTATGGTTTGTATTATGATGAATCCGATACTGTGTTGTCTTGTTTGGTGTCCATTACTGGTTTACATGTTGTGTGTGTTTGGATGATTGAAACCAAGAAAAAGGGCAAAAGGGTTATGTGAATTGATAAGTGAAAAATGTGGACAGCCTGACTAGATATCCTGGGAGATGGTGGACGGACCGGGTCCGTAGGGAACCCTACCGGAAATATGGTCTCTCATACCAGACAGGGTATGGAGACCTTATGTGTTTTGGCACCCATACCGGACGGGGTATGGGGACGGCCCGTTTCACCCTCATACCGGACGGGGTATTGAGGTTCATGGTTTTGGCGCCCATACCGGACGGGGTATGGGGACGGCCCTGGAATCAGGTTGTAAATGTTAATGGTTCACGTGTAGAGGGGACCCCCTATGGATCCCCAGGGATACTATTAGGCTAGTAAAAGAGGAAATCTATTTCCTGATGATTGAAATGTAAAGGTGTGATATATGTTGTGTTATAAAGTGTATATGATTTCATGATATCGTAAGATTATTATTTTCAAATGTTGTTTTTATGGATCTCGCTGAGGTAAGTGGACAGTAAAGGATTTTATTGTTGATAAAAGAATTTGTTATAAATTATGCTCCATTGGTCATTTTGTTTTATACCCACCTTTACTTCCGTGGCAGTGAGATAGTGTGATGTCTTTACTGGGCTGGTGTAGCTCATTCCTTATTTAACTATTTCATATTAGGAAGACATTATTCCCGAGCCCGTTCCGCAGGAAGACGGCGAAAGGGACGCCTAAAAGACTCCATAGCTATATTTATAGTTCTTATTTCGAGTATCTCTTTTAGTTAGTTTGTTCTTTCATGTTTTGAGTACGTTTTGGTTATTGTGTAAGGGATGTTAATCAAGATTTTTATTATGCTTCCGCATTTGAGATTTTTAATACACATATTTCATTTAAATTTCCGGGGCCGTTACAATTTTATTGAGATAATGTTAAAAATTTATATAGTTTTACAATATTTTTTTTCAATTTTTAGAAGATGACTTTTATGGAAATTTAGAATTATGGATGAAGATGGTGAGTGCTATCGGAACAATGAAGCTCAAAAGGAAAAGTGAAGGAAGAAAATGAGATAGATGGAAATAGCTTTGAATACTTTCTACTAGCTATTTTTTAATTTCGTAATTTTTATCTTTAAAAGAGCAATTTAAAGATAACGGCTAACCAACTCTACTATCTTCACATTTCTTTACTATAATGTAAATAAATATGTATGTAAAGTTAAATTAGTGATTTAAGAATAAAAAATACGTAATAAAAATTAGTTAATTTTTTAAATTTAAAGATTTAAATGTTTCACATTGTTTATGTACACAAATGGTATAAACAAGTGTGTGGTAAAGTTAAATTTATTTTTTTTTATTTTTTAATAGTACTATTATATAATAGAACTTTATCAAAATCCTTACAAGATATCAAGATTCTTATTCGGTAGAAATTTATGATATGAAATTGGATATTTTTTTGTTTTCAAATGCATTTGTTATTTTATGAGAAACAATAGTTTATTAAAAAATTAGATATTTTTCCTAATATTCAACAGTCTTGGCTTCATGAAAAATGTGATCATTATTTCTTTTTTTCTTTTGTTAAGTATGAGTGCTTGATTAACATGCTAAATTTTTTTATTTAATCCCTAAATTTTCATTGTTTCTTTCATAAATTGCGTAGTTTTTATTAGTTAATGCGATACATTTGTTTATTTCTTTTAAAAAATTTACTATACTTTACAATAATATGATTAGTTATTTTAATGCAATATTTTAGTTTAAATCATATATTTATATACTAACATATAAATATCAGTTAAAATATAATATCGAAAACATGATCTAATTGTTAATGAAAATTGTAAAATAGCTTTTAACATTCTACCTAGTGTAATATAAAAAATATAAGTCAATCATAATAACATTTGGAAGTTTTTTGAGTTAGCTTTAACTTATTATTGAACTTGTATGAAATTTTAAAAGATATTTGTACATAAAAAGTTTTTTCCACTACATGGTCTTGGTACCTGTAAGATTTTGCTAGTACAAATCTTCTCCAAAGCTTCCTCCTTTAAACCTTATGATCTGAGATTTAGACTATAGAAAATATTAACATTGAATGTCTAGATTTTATTTTTTGCATGAAGATTAGGAAGAATGGAAAGAAACTTGATTTTTTTTCTTCCTTTGAATGAATAGAGGTTAAGTTCATACCTTTGAGCTTAATCTATAATAAATAACTCGAGAGATTATATAAGATTTGAAAAACCAACTTCTCACTATATTTCTTTGTTCCATCAGTCAAGAAGACTGAATTTAAATTAAAGAAAAATTGAATTGTGATGGGAGATTAAATGACATACGGTTGAGTATTTTATATAGGCCGTGAAAAATGTAGATTTTATTATACTATAACTTATATAATCTTTGAACTTAAATAAAGAATCTTTAACTATTTGGAAAGTGGTTTCATTTTTTGAAATCTTGAACTTAAATTAATAATCTATCGTTATTTGAGATGAGATTTTATTATATTTATATGATATCTTACTTAATATATATAAAGTACTTGAAAATATTGATTTGATTAATTCTATGGCCACCAATTGTATTAAAATTAATGTTTGAATTTTAATCCACGCGCTAAAGAACTTATTTGTCATTTATTTTTCTAAAAGTTAAAACAAGTAATTTTATTGAGATAATGATAGAAGTTTACAACCACACATAAGGTAAAAAGACACGTTACACAAAAACGTTGACTGTACTTTATAATAATGTGATTAGTTATTTTAATGTAATATCTCTACTTTAAATTATGTATTTATATACCAATATATAAAGATTGGTTAGTAATTAACCTTAGAAACATGATTTAATTATTAATGAAGATTTTAAAATACCCTTTAACATCATTCTCAAAGCATAGTGTAATATAAAAAGATAAGTCGATAATGATAACAATATAAAGTACATAGAGAAGACAACCAACTTTTCACGATACTTCTTCTTTGCATCAATCAAGGGGATTAACTAATTATTAAAAAATAATTATAATGTGAGGAGAGAATAAATGTGTAGGGTTGATTATTTGGTGCAGGCTGTGAAAAACATAAATCTTATTTTATACTATAATTGTGAAATCTTTAAACTCAAATATAAAATCATAAACTATTTAAAGTAAACAAAGAATTGTGGCTATTTAAAATGTAATTTCTTAAATAAAGATCCATAACTATTTGGGACGTGATTTTATTATACTTATTGGATATTTTACTTAATTCATATGAAGTGCTTATGAACATTAGTTTTATTAGTTCTATGACTTCTATTATGGTAAAAAAATGAGTCACTTAAATAAAATTTACTTTTGAATTTAATCTTTGTGTGTAAGAACTTATCAGCCATTTACTTTGAAGAGTAAGAAACAATCTTGTTGAGACATGTTAAAAGATTATCATGCTGCAATATATATATTTTTTGATTATAAGCAACAAAAAGTCGACCTTCTTCTCTTTATAATCTAAAAAATTCTCTAACAATTTATTTCGTTTTACAACATTTTTTAATTTTTAGAAGATGAGATTTATGGGAATTTGGAATTATAGATGAAGATAATGAGTGCTATTGGAACAATAAAGCTCAAAAGGAAAAATGAATGAAGAAAAATGAGATAGATGGAATAGCTTTGAATATTTTCTGACATCATAAATTTTTGTTAATAAATTATAGAAACAAAACTTAGAGGAAAAAATTATTTCAAATTAGTAATTTAAGAAAAAAAAAATACGAAACAAGAAGTAGCTAATTTTTTAAATTCAAAACTACAGATGTTTCACATTTTTTATGTACACATATGGTGTACCTAAAAGAAGTGTGTGCTAAAGTTGAATTTAATTTTTTTATTTTGTCATAATATTATTTATAAGAGAACCTCATCAAAATCCTTGCAAGATATCAAGATTCTAACTTGGTTGAAATTTTTTATATGCAACTAGATTTTTTTTTGTCTTCAAATGCATTTGTTATTTTTTAAGAAAAATAATTGATTAAACAATTAGATATTTTCCTAATATTTTGAAGTCTTGGCTCCATGAAAAATTTTATCATTAATTTTTTTTTCTGTTGAGTATGAATGCTTGATCAACATGCTAAATTCTTTATTTCATCCCTAAATTCTCATTGTTTCTTTTCATTGATTGCATGATTTTTATTAATTAATGCGATATATTTGATTGTTTCTTTTGAAAATTTTACTATATTTTACAATAATGTGATTAGTTATTTTAATACAAGATTTTACTTTAAATCATATATTCATATACCAATTATAAAAAATCGATTAAAATTTAACATCAGAAATATGATCTAATCATTAATGAAAATTTTAAAATACCTTTCAACATTCTTCTTAGTGTAGTATAAAAAAATATAAGTCTATAATGATGCCATTTTAAACTGTACACTAAAGGTTTATATGGTCACAACATTTAGCATATTGTGAGCCTTTTAAATGATTGTATACTCGTACTAACTTTACTTTGTAATATTAACTTAACTTATTACTAATCTTATAAGTTTAATTAATGTGATATATTTGTAAGTTTTTGGAGTTAGCTTTAACTTATTACTGGCCTTATATGAAAATTTAAAAAGTAATTATACATAAAAAAAATTATTCCAACGCGTTGTCTATTAGAGCTTAAAAATGAAAAATTCATCCTCCTTAGAAGCTTTTCTATTCAAGTAGTCAATTTGTTCTCTCTTCCTCTTAGCTTATAGTCAACTTTTTTTCCTCACATTATGCATAAATGAATACACGTAAATATATATGCAGATTGACACAGGACCGTGTTGGCCAACAAACGATCGTGCTAGGCAACACATGACCGTGTTGGGCAAGCACACGACCATGTTTACCTCACAGAAATGCTTTAGTGGTAACACACGGCCATGTCGTGTGGACAAGGCATGTTACATGGCTGTGTCTCCCAAGCACTCAGTCGTGTCTTATGGGCCTGACACAAGTCTTGGGCAAGGCTCGTTCGGCTGTTCCAGAGTTTGTCTTTTTTTCAACTCCAACACCTAAATTTCCCATCCCTAAATTCTAATCACCATAGAACTCATGTTAACTTAGAAAAAAATGTTGTAAATAAATTGAAATCACTAATACAAACAATTAAAATTGAAAAATAATGAAGAAAAATGGATGAGTTGCCTCCAATCAAGCACTTTTGTTTAATGTCCTAGGCTAGACACTGTCAATGTTTATGCAGTCAAATCAGTTTGTCTTCATAGAGCCTGCTTAGCTCATAAAAACTTATCATTAGAAGGGTCTCCTATCCTACCAAGAATGCATATTTTAAATGTTCAGGTGGCAATTTGAGCTCCAGTTTTGGTGCCTACAAATAGAAGGTAGATGTTCTGTGTCAAAAAAAAGAAAGTCAACACATGATACATTGCTCTTTTGAGGTTAAAATGCCTCAAAATTTAACACCATATCTTGTGAATTCTTCTCAATAACAAGATCCTTTTCTAAAATTTCTAAGTTATCCACATCAAAATCATTAGAAAACACAATGTTCATCTTATCATCATGGCTTGAATCAAAATACTTTTTATTCAAAGGATATATAGTATCAACACCATACATATAAGACACATCACTAGGATACTTCATATCATCATAAATATTAAATTTTACAATTTCTCCATCAAATTTCATAGTGAGTGTATAATCCTGCACATCTATCTTCGTTTTGGCCGTACTAAAGAAAGGTCTTTCTAGCAAAATATCATAGGGATTAGATAATTTATCATCTTCCATGTCTAACACATAAAAATCAATAGGAAAAATTACACTATCAACTTTGACAAACACATCCTCTAGAACTCCTTCATGATAAACTACTGATATATCAGCTAGTTGAAGTATAACACTTGTTTCTTTTAATGGACTAGCATTTAACCTTGAATAAATGGACAAATGCATGACATTTATTGATGCTCCTAAATCACACATGGCTTTCTTTATTTCTAAAGTGTCTGTCTTGCAAGAAATAGCAAACATACCTTGGTCCTTGCATTTTTGGGCTAGTTTCCTCTGAATTATAGCTAAAACATATTCCCCCACATTCATCTTTTCATTGCATCTCAAATTTTTCTTATTGGTGCATAGCGTTTTTAAAAACTTGGTATATCGAGGTACCTACTTATTTATATTGAGTAAAGGAATTTTTACCTTGACTTTGTGAAAAGTTTCTAGGATCTCTTTGTCATTTCTTTCTTTCCTTAATTGTGCAATCTTTGTGGAAATGGTGGAGGGATTATGAATGATGCTAGTTAGTTAGAGTTTGGCTTTGTTCCATATGTCTTGCCATCAACTACAGCTTTTGATTCTGTGTCTTTCCATAAGCCTTACCCAAGGCTAGAATTTTCCAACAATTCCTTATCACTTCTCTATGTGATAGCACTTACATTTTGCCTTGGATTAACCTCAATTTGAGATGGTAATTTTATTTGGGATTCTAACCTACTCATAGATGATGTTAATTGGCTCACTTGTTCTCTAAATTTTGAAAGCTTGCTCTTGTTTCTTATTGAAATTTTTTGGTGTTAATAGCAAGTGATTTAATAATTTCTTCAAGAGACATACCTTGTTTTGGAGGTGTTGGTTGTTGTTGTAGAGGCGATCTTGGTTGATATTGTTGGAAATTTTATTGCCTTACTCCATAGACAAAGTTAGGATGATCCCTCCATCCGAGGTCATAAGTGTTGAAAAATTGGTCATATCTCCCTAGCGGCTAGCTGGAGAATCTTCTAATCACGTTAACTTGCTATTGATCATCATCTTGAAGTGTAGGAGACATGTCCATATGATTTCCAGGACGCACATAAATTCCACAAACCCTTACCCGAAGGTTATTACCTATGGTCATATTTTTCACCAAATGAGTTGGTTCAGAAATTTGGGATTCAGGAGAAGAAATACTTACCTCATTAACCCTCTTTGGGGTGTCTTGTGCTACTCTAAATTGTTGTGAGGTGGCAGCCACGATTGCTATCAAATCTCTAGTTTCTCGAGGTGTTTTGTTCACTATGACACCACCACTTGCTACATCTAACATTTTTCTTTCTTTTATAAAGATAGTGAATGACAGATTGTTCTGAGATGTTATGTTGCGGTCAACTCGCACACAATAGCTTGAATCTTCTCCAATAATCATGGAGGCTCTCCTACTCTCTTTGTTTTATTCTGCATATCTCTGTCCTCATTCAAGTAGCTTTGGAGGCGGGAAAAAATATGTCTAAAAATATTTTTACCATATCAGTCCAAGTAGTAATCAAACCAGGAGTAAAATAAAGCAACTAATCTTTAGCTGCATCATCCAAAGAAAATGGGAACGCTCTCAATTTTATTCAAAAGTCTTGCCTTCATGAAAAATGTGATCATTAATCCTTTTTTTTTTTGTTAAGTATGAATGCTTGATCAACATGCTAAATTTTTTTTTTCATCCCAAAATTCTCTTTGTTTCGTTCATTGATTGCGTAGTTTTTATTAATTAATGTGATATATTTGTTTGTTTCTTTTGAAAAATTTACTATACTTTACAATAATGTGATTAGATATTTTAATGTAATATTTTAGTTTAAATCATATATTTATATAGCAATATATAAAAATCAGTTAAAATTTAATATTAGAGACATAATCTAATTGTTATTAAAAATTCTTAAATACCTTTTAACATCCTACATAGTGTAATATAAAACATATAAGTTGATAATAATAAAATTTTAAACTGCAAACTAAAGGTTTATATGATCACAACATTTAGCGCCTAGTTAGCCTTTTAAATGATTGTATGCTCGTACAAACTTTACTTTGTAATATAAACTTAACTTATTACTGATTTTCTCATAACAATCTTTCATTCATTATCTTTATAAAGGACTGCTGCCACAAAAAGAAGAATGTTAGATGCAACAAGTGGTGGTGCCATAGTGAATAAAACACCTCGAGAAGCAAGAGATTTTGATAGCAATCATGGCGGCCACCTCATAGCAATTTGAATAAGCATGAGACACCCCAATGAGGATGAATGAGGTATGTATTTCTTATCTTGAATCCCAAATTTCTAAACTGGCTTATTTGGTGAAAAATATGGCTGCAGGTAATAACCCTCGGTCAAGGGTTTGTGGAATTTATGCGCATCCTCGACATCCTACAAAAATGTATCCTACACTTAAAGATGATGTGACCAACACAAAGTTAATGTGATTGAAGGATTCTCTAGCTAGCTGCAAGGAAGATATGATAAATTTTCCAACACTTATAACTAAGGATGGATAAATCATCCTAACTTTGGCTATAGAGCAGAGCAATAAGATTTCCAACAATATTATCCAAGACCACCTCCACAACAACAACCAGTACCTCGAAAACAAGGTATGTCCCTTTAAGAAGTTGTTAAATCAATTGCTACTAACACCTAATAATTTCAATATAAAACAAGAGCAATCATTTGAAATTTGAAGACCCAAGTGAGATAATTAATAAAATCTATGAGTAGGCTAGAATCCCAAGGAAAATTATTATCTCAAATCGAGGTTAATCCATATCCACAAGATATGGTCCTTGAGTTTGAGGCACTTAAACCTCAGTGGAGTAATGCATGCCTAACACGACCTTGTGTCATTTCCCATATAAGCCTTACCCAAGGCTTATATCACCTGGCAACACATTTGGTGGTTCTCAAAAAGTGATGTTTTCAAATGTATCCCACCTCCAAGTCAAGTAACTAGAGGAGTTAATCTGTCACTTTATTTTTATCTTTCATTATTTACATCGCTGCTGGGATCACAATCACAACTATGTGATCCCAGCTGTGTGATGAAGGAGAATGGCTGACCGTTTTGGGCAAAACAAGCTGGAAGGAGGACCCTTAGCCTGTGCAAGCCAGTATATTCCTGGGCACCTGATCCTTCATCACATGGTTAGGATCACATGGTTGTGATCCGACAGTGGTAATGAACACAGAAACTCATCATTGGGTTCTACCATCGACTCTTTTCTATTCCTTTGTAAGGAAGAAAGGAAACTGAGAAGCAGTGGACATTTTAGTGAGTAGAAGAAAAATGGGATGTGAGAGAGAGTGCAAAAGTGAAAATAGAGGGTGAATCGGGAGGAAGGGAGTGAAAGGCTGTCAGGGTGCAGAGGTATGTAGATCCTTCCTTCTGAGAGGTAAGCCATTTCTAGTGATTTTTTTAATGATGTTTAGGTTCCTCTTAAGCTATTCACTTATCCCCAGCACCCTTTTTGAAACAATCAAGCTCAACAAGGCTTTGTTTCTGTTGCACCTTCGATTATGTCAGCCTTCCTTTCCCTTTTCTGATTTTGATTCTTAAATTTATTCTATTTTTAAGGTTCATTTAGGTTCTTGTAAGGGTCTAGCTTTATTTAATGCAAACTTCTACGGCAAATCTACTTTTAGAAATCACTAGTTTGACAAAAACAAATTGTAATCCACTATTGATAGTGCAGGCAACCCATCTCTATTTTCTAGTCATCTAAAGTTGATTTGTTTTCGCACGTAAGTTGTTTTTGGATTCTTCAGGAAGTTAAGACCTGTAGTAATATATTTTATGCATGCAATGGTGTTTTATAAACACATTATGAATAAATTTAATTTTTAAATCTGATCTCTATTGCGATTTTATGATTGAATAAATGTATGTGTGTGTGTCATGAGTCCATTTGGTTTAAAATCTATAAATTGGATTGATTTTTGTGAATACTTGCATTTGATAAACTATTTATTGAAGGATGGTAAGATGGAAAAACATAAACGAATAGGGAAGGTACGGGTTTGGAAAAGAAAAATATATATATATCTCTCTCTCCTTCCAGGTTAGTTTTTTGCAAAGTGCAAAATTGGAAAAAAAAGAATTTTAAAATAAATTAAATTTAGAAAATGAACGAAATATACTAGTTTTAAAATTATTAAAAAATTCAATCAAGAAAAGTAGAATAAAGTAAAAAAAAAGAAGTAAATTATGAAAACAAAATTAAAATACATATGTTAAAAAAATAAAAACAAATAAAAGAAATAAATTATTAAAATGAAATAAAATATATAAATCTCATAAAAAAATAGGTTAATTAAGGGAATCATTGATAAAAAAATGGAGTCTAGATGAATAATTAAGAAAGAATAAAAGAAGACAAATAAAAAATTTAATAACTAAAACATTTAGTAAATACATCTATTTAGTACTCAGGAGGAGTATTACCGGAGTTACTGTTATGACTGTTATCACAGCTTACTGTTTACTGATAGGAACCTTACCCTTAGATTGGGTAGATACTAAACTATTTACTGTTTACCATTTACTGATATAACTACAATTCTCTTTTCTTAGAGGTAGTGGTGTCCTCACTATCTCCTTTGTATCGATTTAGGCATCTACATGCAGTAGGATTATAATTATTAAAATAATAAAATTTTATAGTAAAACTTCAAATATAAGTTCAAACTTATGTGTGTGCGTTGGATGATCGAGTACGGTATTGAGTGCACTATTGATCTAACAGTGATAACTGAGATTATTACATTAATTAAACTTATAATATCAATAATAAGTTAAGTTAATATTAAAAAGTAAAGTTTATACGAGTATACAATTATTTAAAAAGCTCTCAAAGTGCTAAATGTTGTGACCGTATAAACCTTTAGTTTACAGTTTAAAATGTTATCATTATCGACTTATATTTTTTATATTATACTCTGAAGTATGTTATAAGGTATTTTAGAATTTTCATAATTAGATCATATTTCTTATGTTAAATTTCAACCTATTTTTTATATATTGGTATATAAATATATGATTTAAACTAAAATCTTGCATTAAAATAATTAATCGCATTATAGTAAAGTATAGTAAATTTTTCAAAAGAAACAAACAAATGTATTACATTAATTAATAAAAAACATGCAATCAATGAAAAGAATCAATGAGAATTAAGGGATGAAATAAAAGATTTTTCATGTTAATCAACCATTCATACTAAAAAAAAAAAAGAATTAATGATCACATTTTTCATGAAGCAAGACTTTTGAATATTAGAAAAAAATCTGATTGTTTAATAAACTATTGTTTCTCAGATAATAATAAATGCATTTGAAAACCAAAAAATTCCGGTTACATATCAAATTTTTTTACCAAATTATAATCTACATACGTATGTTTGTACAGTATGGTAAAGAAATGTGAATAGGGTAGACTTGGTTAACTGTTATCATTAAATTGATTTTCTAAAGATAAAAATTACAAAATTAAAAAATAGTTAGGAGAAAATATTCAAAGCTATTCCATCTATCTCATTTTCCTTCCTTCACTTTTCCTTTTGAGCTTCATTGTTCCAATAGCACCCACCATCTTCATCCATAAGTCTCAATTCTCATAAAACTAATCTTCTAAAAATTGAAAAAAATGTTGTAAAACTACATAAATTGTTAGAAGATTTTTTAGATTAAAAAGACCAAAAGATCGAGTTGTTGTTGCTTATAATTCAAAAAAATATAGTATAGCATGATAAACTTTTAACATATCTCAATAAAATTATTTCTTACTTTCCAAAGTAAATGGCTAATAAGTTCTTCCACATAAATATTAAATTGAAAAGTGAATTTTATTTGAAGGGACTCATTTTGTACTATAATAGTAGGCATAGACCTAATAAAATCAATATTCATAAGCATTTTATATATATTAAGTAAAATATTTAATAAGTATAATAAAATGACGTCCCAAATAGTCATGGATAGTTATTTAAGAGATTACATTTTAAATAGTCACAATTCTTTATTTACTTTAAAAATTTTCTGATTCTTTTTTGAGTTCAAAGATTTTATAATTATAGTATAAAATAAGACTTACATTTTTCACAGCCTGCACAAAATAATCAACCCTACACATTTTCAAGTCTAATTATCACCCATCATACATCAACAAGCGCTTTTGATAAGAGCACCAATGCATGGCCACAACAGAACCTGAACAAAGGATGATTAATTAGATAGCCTTGTCGTCCACCACCTCCATGCCCAGAGCCTCTGCAGATGCTCCTACAAGCACTGTAGGGATTTGTGTATATGGTAAAACATGGCACATGCATCCAGATTTCAATTAAAAGTTGCCATTAAGCTCAGGCCATTAATCAAAAAACATGATCATGTAGTTTGGAGTTTACGTATAGTCGACATAAAGTCTGAAAGATGAAATTTCTAATCTGCATAATCATTAAGCCAAATTAACTATTAGGGGAGATTAGGGTTGTGCATTCTACATATAATAAATGTAGGTGCGATACTGACAGTCTCTAAAGTGACATCTATAAATGCAGGTGCATTCTTCATTTTGCATCTCTAGTACACCCTCTGCAAGTTTTGCAACTTGTCATTTCTTAATTAGCATCATAGTTTATCTTTTAGAAACACATACATACACATTACCATGTATAACATGTAGTGGATTTGCACATAAATATATACATATTAAACTAAAATAATGATAAAGATTTATCTCTCATAATGCCAGTCGAGGCACCTCCACCTTTTATTAAGTAAAGTATCATGGTAGAGCCTGTAATCCCAAGTAGTTAATAGGCAGAATTGTTGGTCCTTTTTACACCTCTTACAGGTAAAGAACTTGTCATGATGGAACTGCTACTTTCCACCAATGAGCCTTGATATGTTGTTTAGGTTTATAGAAAGCTTGTAGTATTTGATTTGTACTTCTATACAAATAGGAGATCTTGTATGTAATCCTTCTGCCTATAAAAGTCGTGGGACAAATAAAAAATTAAATGGTTGTTTACTTTTATACATATAGGATATCTTGTACGTATTCTTTGTACTTATAAAAGTCGTGTGAAAAATGACAGATACACAAACAAATAAACTAAGTCATAAAATTGTAAAAGTAATCAGTATATTAATAGCAGTTTATTTTGTCACAAGACTGAACGTTTTGGAATAATACACATTGAATTGATAATTGCAGCTCTATGCCACCAATCTGAGTTGCTTAATATTGATTGATAATTTCATCTTATATATATATATTTACATACATCCATTGATACATAATGTGAGGAATACATTGAGGCTAAAATTTAGTTTTAAGTCTAAAAAGTGAGGTAAAAATGAAGAGACAACAAAATGTGAGGAAAAAAATATTGATTGTGAACTAATAGAAAGAGAGAACAAATAAATATATCACATTAACTAATAAAAACAATGCAATCTATAAAAAAACCAATGAGAATTTAGGGATGAAATAAAAAATTTAGCATGTTGATCAAGAATTCATACTTAACAAAGAAAAAATTAATGATCACATTTTTCATGAAGCAAAGAATTTTAAATATTTGGAAAAATATCCAGTTGTTTAATAAGTTATTGTTTCTCATAAAATAATAAATGTGTTTAAAGACAAAAACAAAATCCAGTTGCATATCACAAATTTCTACCAAATCTGAATTTTGTTAGCTTGTAAAAAGTTTTGATTAAGTTCTCTTATATAATAGTATTATAAAAAAATCAAAAAATTCAACTTTACAAGAGTCTTTTTTTATATACCCCATATGTATACATAAAAAAAAATGAAACATTTATAGCTTTGAATTTAAAAAATTAGCTAATTTCTATTATGTATTTTTTATTCTTAAATAATTAATTTGAATTAAAAAATTATTAAGTTATTCGGATCCTCTAAGTTTTGTTTCTATAATTTTTTAACAAAAATTTATGGTGTTATAATTGTATAGTCGACAAATTAATTTATTTTTGAAGCACTCAACACTTAATTATCTAATTTTAATCAATTATCAAGGTAATAACTATACATACATATGTATGTACAGTATGGTAAAGAAATTTAAAAGGGGTAGACTTGGTTAACCATATCATTAAATTTGTCTTCTAATAACAAAAATTACAAAATTAAAAAATAGTTAGCAAAAAATATTCAATACTATTTCATCTATCTTAATGTCCTTCATTCACTTTTCATTTTGTGTTTCATTATTCCAATAACGCTCACCATCTTCATCCAGAATTCTCAATTCTCACAAAACATATCTTCTAAAAATTGAAAAAAAGTTGTAAAATTATATAAATTGTTAGATGATTCTTTAGATTAAAAAGATCATCCGCACAAAGATTAAATTTAAAAATAAATTTTACTTGAAGTTACTAATTTTGTACTATAATGAAAATTATAAAACTAATAAAATCAATGTTCATAAGTATTTTATATAAATTAAGTAAGATATCTAATAAATATAATAAAATCACGTCCCAAATAGTCATAGATCTTTATTTAAGAAATCATACTTTAAATAGCCACAATTCTTTATTTACTTTAAAGAGTTTCTCATTATTTATTTGAGTTCAAATATTTCATAATTATACTATAAAATAAGACTTACATTTTTCAGAGCTTATACAAAATAATCAACCGTACACATTTATTCTTTTCCCACATTGTAATTGTTCTTAAATAATTAATTAGTTCTCTTGATTGATGCAAAGAATTAGTATCATTGAAAGTTGGTTACCTTCTCTGTGTATTTTATATTATTATTGTTATTGACTTATGTTTTTATATTACACCATACTTTGAGAAGGATGTTAAAGTGTATTTTAAAATTTTTATTAACAATAAGATCATGTTTCTAAGGTTAATTACTAACCAATCTTTATATACTGGTATAAAAATACATGATTAAAATTAAAGATATTATACTAAAATAACTAATCACATTATTGAAAAGTACAGTTTATATTTTTTTATAACGTGACTTTTTACCTTATGCACTGTTATAAACTTCTATCATTATTTCAATAGAATTTCCTTTTTTAACTTTTAAAAAATAAATAACGAATAAATTCTTTAGTACATGGATTAAAATTCAAAAATGAATTTTAAAATAGTTAGCAACAATAGAATTAATCAAATCAATATTTTTAATTATTTTATATATATTAAGTTATGTATCACATAAATATAATAAAATGCATTCTAAATAGCAACGGATTCTTCATTTAAGTTTAAGATTTAAAAAAATAAAATCACTTTCTAAATACCCATAGATTCATCCTTCAGTGATATTTAAGACTTTATATTCACTTCAATAGAACTTTGAGAAAATTTCTTCTGCTTGTTTTACTATTTATATAGTACACACTAATTTTTTAGGTTGAGACGATCTTTGACAAAGCATAATTCTTTGGTGGTTGCGTACTACCAATCTATCTAATAATTTTATATTTTATCTCTCTATAAGAATTTAAGTATCTCATTTTTCTAGAACCCAAGAATTTTGAGTATTAGAAAAAATATACAATTCTTTAATAAACAATTATTTTTTATGAAATAATATCTGCATATATTTAAAAGAAAGCCCATATCATATCACTAGTTTATACTAAATAAGATTCTTTGTTTCATTTAGAGATTTTAGTAAAATTTTCTTAACTAGTAGGATTATGATAATAAAAAATAAATTCAAGGATACCTCACATTTCTTTTAAATATAGTTTATATGCACATATTATACAAATATAAATATGCTTACTTAAACAATATGTAGCATTATTGTTAGAGAATTTTTGAGATAGAAAAAGAATATACATACATACATATATATATCTTTTATTGTCCTTTAATTCCACAGAGTTTTCTTTCTCTTCCCTAAAACCTAAATTCCAAACACAAATTTTTAAATCTACTCATCACCCATCATATAGCAACAATCATTTTGATAAGAGCTTCCAATACATGGCCACAACAAAACTTAAACAAACAACTAGTTAGAGAGCCTTCTCATCCACCACCTCCACGCTCAGAGCCTCTATAGATGCTACCGCCAGCACTTTAGGGATTTGTGTACCACGTGGTGGAAGATAGCACGTGTATCAAGATTCTATTTGAAAGTGGGGATTAAGCTCAGGCCATTATAAAAAAATATGATTATGAAGTCTGGATTTTATGTATAGTCGACATAAAGTCTGAAATATGAAACTTTCAATCTGCATAATCATTAAGCTAGAGTGATGATGAGGAGATTAGGGATGTGCATTTTGTATATAATAAATGTAGGTATAGCACTGTTAGTGTCTAAAGTGAGACTTGTACCAACTAAAGCAAACACAAAAGGTGCATTCTGTATTTTTGATCTCTTGTACACCTTCTGCAAGTTTTGTGACTTGTCCTTTCTTCATCAGGATCATAATTTATCTTTTAGAAATACATATATGCACATTACTCAGCATAACATGTAGTTGATTTACACCTCCACCTTTTATTAGCCAAAGCATCATGGTAGAGCTAGTAATCCCTAGTAGTGCGGAGACAGAAGTGTCAGTCCTTTTTACACCTTGTAAAGGTAATGAACTCAACCCGATTGAACTACTACTTTCCACCAATGAGTCTTGATATGTTGTTTAGGTTTGCAGCAAGCTTGTAGTAAGGCATGCACTTAATCTCCATTCATTCGAAGAAAGAAAAAAAAGTTTTTTTACATTCTTCTTAATCTTCAACACAAATATAAAATCTAGATATTTGATTTTAATATTTTCTACAGTCTAAATATGAGGTCATAAGGTTTAATAAAAGGAAGCTTTGGAGAAGTTCTGTGCTAAAAAAATCTTACGGGACCCTATGTTGCACTCGTTTCCACTTAGTAAGGCTTCCTTGTGCAATCCGTACCAATATCCTTTCCATTGTAGACGTGTTTTTCTTAGATGATTTTCTTTATTATAAATTACTAATTATATAGATAAAATTAAAATTATTGCTACAGTCGAATTGTTTCAATTTTCTTCACACATCTCACTAGGAGCTTCACTAGAAGAACAAACTTGATATATTTGTTCCTGATCCATACAAGATTAAGTTTAACAAGATATCATGTTACCAGTTTGATAGCATAAAAAAGAGTTAGTGAAGTTACATTTGAAGAAAACAATCAACTTTGGAATTTGGTTCTTGTAACTCCTAAGAAAAATACTTTAAAAAATGATAGTAATGTTGTATAATATTATTGCAAGTTTTTCTATCCCTCAAGAGCATTGAGACAAGCTCTAATATCTATTTATGAGCCTTCCAAAAATACTTATCATCTGTTGATTTAAACTTGATATATAATTGTCCATTTACTATTATTTAATGAACTATGATTAATGAATCCAATACGCTTAGTTTAAGCATATTAGATTGAATTACTAATGAGATATATTACTTCAATATTAGTCGTTCCATCAAAAGAAAAATATTTTTTTAAAAAGTGATAAGATGTTATGTAACGGCCCCCGAAATTTAAATGAAATGTATGTATTAAAAATCTCAAATGCGGAAGCGTAATAAAAATTTGATTAACATCCCTTACACAATAACCAAAACGTACTCAAAACATGAAAGAACAAACTAACTAAAAGAGATACTCGAAATAAGAACTATAAATATAACTATGAAGTCTTTAAGCGTCTCCTTCGCCGTCTTCCTGCGGAACGGGCTCGGGAACAACGTCTTCCTGATCTGAAATGGTTAAATAAGGAATGAGCTACACCAGCCCAGTAAAGACATCACACCATCTCACCACCACGGAAGTAAAGGTGGGTAGAAAACAAAGATGACCAATGGAGCATAATTTATAACAAACTCGTTTATTAATATAAAAACCTTTACTGTCCACTTACCTCGGTGAGATCCATGAAAACAACATATGAAAGCAATAACGTTATCATCATCATGAAATCATATAGACTTTATAACATAACACTTACCACACCTTTGCATTTCAATCATTAAACAACATATTTTCCTCTTTTACCAGCCTACTAGCATCCATGGGGATCCATAGGAGGTCCCTGCTACCCGTGAACCATTAACATTAATAACCTGATTCTAGGGCCGTCACCGTACCCCGTCCGGTATGGACGCCAAAACCATGAACCTCAATACCCCGTCCGGTATGGGCACCAAAATATATAAGGTCTCCATACCCCGTCCGGTATGAGAGACCACGTTCCCAGTAGGGTTCCCTACGGACCCGGTCCGTCCACCATCTCCCAAGATATCTAATCAGGCTGTCCACATTATCCATCTTGCCTTTTTCCTTGATCTCAATCATCCAATCATACACAACATGTAAACCAGTAATTGACACCAAACAAGACAACACAGTATCGGGTTCACCATAATACAAACCATAATAAAAGAAACCATGATTCATGCATACGAGACCATAACATAATTACATCAAACATTATACTGCATTTAATATGAAAATTAGATCAAACAACAACTGACCAACAATGTATCAGACTCGGGCTCCATTGGCAACCTTAATCAATTATACATCTATAAAGTCACAAAGTACAGTTTAATTATTTATTTAGCTTTGATACCATGATAGGAAATAGGGTGAGGGGTCCTTACTTGTTTCGGTATCTGAAATCGACTCTACAGTGTGCCTACAGGCTGTCCCTAATTTCCCTGAATTTTTTTAAAAAAACTAAAACGCACTACTGGTACCTGCACGTGTCCCAAAAAATTTCAAATCAGACCTAGGGCCCCTTTCGACCAATATTGAAATTCTAGCACGGCAGCTCCGCCGTGCTCCGATGACGAAGCCGCTGCAGGCGGCGGCGATCCACCTCAGGTTGGCCGTTTTCGACCGAATTCAGCCAAACTTGCATCGGTCCCTGCGATAAAACAACCCTGGGCCCTCGGGGAGCCAAAAAATTACGAAAAACTGAGACTTACCGGCGACGGTGCTCTCAGGTGCGGCGGCTCCTCCAGTGTGAGTCGCGTTTTGATGTTTGGCTCTAATCAACCTGTAGAGAAAAGAACGGTGATACAAGTGGTATAAAATTTGGATCGAATGGAGGTCGGGAAGGGCCTCATCAGAGGCAAAAACAGAGGGGAGTCGTGGCGGCGGCGCCGGACTTTGGCTGGATTTTTCGATCGTTAGGCCGGTAGTTTGGCTCCGGTTTGGCCATAGACAGACTCAGCATCGAAAAGGAGCCAAGGGGAGAAAATTTACCTCGATTAGCAGTCGAAAACTTCTCCGGTGTGGCGGCGGGTGGCGGCGGCCGGCTCCTCCGGCGTCTGGTTCTTCTTCTCCGGCGAGGCACTGGCGGTTAGGGTTTTGTGGTCAGGTGTGGGTGGGGTTATTTGTACCATTTGCCTTTTAATCTCAACTGTCCATCAAGATTAAATCTGGACCGTCCGATCGTGATTTAATTGGAATTAAATTTGGGCCGTCCATTCCGATGCAATCTGGACCGTCCGTGCGCACGTTTGATCTGGGCCGTCCGATCGCGCGCAAGCGGATCACCCACGTGGCCCGTCCCGTGTCAGCGTTTCCTTGCCACGCGGCGTGTCCTGGTTGCCCGGGGCTACTGACCGGGCTGCTGACGTGGCACAACTTTTCTAAATTGCATTTTGACCCCTGGTTTCCGATTTTCTTTTCAAAAACAACCCCATAATCCAAAATTTCACTCCTTTTTCTCAAAATCAATTTCAATTAAATCCAAATAATATTTTTACCCAATTTTATCATTATTATTATTTTTATTTTCATTAAATTAAATTAAATTAATTAAAAATCTAAAAAATTCAAATACAAGAAAAGAAAAATAAAAATAATAAGAATAAAATTAAAAATACTTGGGTGTTACATGTTATATAACAGAGATAGTTCTTAGTGATAGATAATACTTTATAGTCACTTCAATAGAATTTTGAGAAAAGTGTTTTTGCTTGTTTTACCATTTATATGAGAAATACCTGTTGCTTTGAATTTAAAAAATTAGCTAATTTTTGTTACATTTTTTTGTTCTTAAATCACTAATTTGAAATAAAAAATTATTAAGTGATTGTAATCCGCTAAGTTTTGTTTCATAAATTTTTTAACAAAAATTTATGGTGTCATACTTGTATGGTCAACAAATTTATTTATATTCTGAAGTACTTAACACTTAATTATCTAATTTTAATCAAGTATCAAGGAAATAACTCTTACATTCATATGTTTGTATAGTATGGCAAAGAAATGTGAAAAGGGTAGACTTGCTTAACCGTTATCATTAAATTGATCTTCCAAAGACAAAAATTACAAAATTAAAAAATAGTTGGTAGAAAATATTCAAAACTATTTCCATCTATCTCAATTTCCTTAATTCAATTTTCATTTTGAGCTTCATTATTCCAATAACACTCACCATCTTCATCTAGAATTCTGAATTCCCATAATATTCATCTTCTAAAAATTAAAAAAAAATTGTAAAACTATATAAATTATTAGAGAATTTTTTAGATTAAAAAGACAAGAAGATCGAGTTTTTGTTTCTTATAATTAAAAAAAATATTGCAGCGTGATAAACTTTTAACATTACTTAACAAAATTGTTTCATGCTTTTCAAATTAAATGGCTAATGAGTTCTTCTGCATAAAGATTAAATTCAAAAGTAAATTTTTTTAAATGGCTCATTTTGTACTATAATGACAGTCATAAAACTAATAAAATCAATGTTCATAAGTATTTTATATAAATTAAGTAAAATATCCAATAAGTATAATAAAATCATGTCGCAAATAACCTTGAATCCTTTATTTAAGTAATCAAATTTTAAATAGCCCCAATTCTATATTTACTTTAAATAGTTTATGATTCTTTGTTTGAGTTTAAAGATTTCATTAGTTATAGTATAAAATAAGATTTACATTTTTCACAGTCTGTACAAAATTATTAATCCTATACATTTATTCTCTTCTCACATTATAATTGTTCTTCAATAGTTAGTTAGTCCTCTTAATTGATGCAAAGAAGAAGTATCATGAAAAGTTGATTACATTCTCTATGTATTTTATACTGTTATCATTATCGGATTATGTTTTTATATTACCTTATACTTTGCGTAGGATGTTAAAGAGTATTTCAAAATTTTTATTAACAATTAGATCTTGTTTCTAAGGTTAATTACTAATCAATCTTTATATATTGGTATATAAATACATGACTTAAAGTAGAGATATATTATTAAAATAATTAATCATATTATTATAAAGTACACTTGATGTTTTTGTGTAATGGAGCTTTTTACCTTTTGCATGGTTATAAACTTCTATCATTATCTTAATAAAATTGTCTTTTTTAACTTTAAAAAAATAAATAACTAATAAGTTCTTTTAGTACATGAATTAAAATTCAAAAGTAAATTTTAATATAGTTGGCAACCATAGAATTAATCAAATCAATATTTTTAATTATTTTACATATATTAAATAAGATATCACATAAATATAATAAACTCTCAAATAGCGATGGATTTTAAATTCAAGTTAAAGATTTCAAAAAGTGAAATCACTTTCCAAATATACATAGATTATTTATTTAAGTTCAAAGATTTTATAAGTTATAGTACAATAAAATCTATATTTTTCATGTCCTATATAAAATACTCAACTGTATGTCATTTATTTTGCTATCACAATTTAATTGTTATTAAATTAGACTTAGTCTTCTTGACTGATGCAACAAAGAAGTATAGCAAAACGTTAATTTTTCAAAACCTACATAACCTCTCAAATTATATATTATAGATTAAAGTCAAGGATACGTACTTAACCTCCATTCATTCGAAGAAAGAAAAAAAAAGTTTTTTTCCATTCTTCTTAATCTTCAGGCACAAATATGAAATCTATATATTTGATTTTAATATTTTTTACAGTCTAAATATGAGGTCATAAGTTTTAATGGAGGAAGCTTTGGAGAAGTTATGTACAAAAAAAATCTTACGGGACCCAAGACCATGTTGCACTCGTTTCTACTTGGTAAGGCTTCCCTTATGCAATCTGTACCAACATCATTTTCCATTGTAAACGTGTTTTTCTTTGATGGTTTTCTTTATTATAAACTACTAATTATATGGATAAAATTAAAATTATTGTTGCAGTCGAACTATTTCAATTTCCTTCACATATCTCACTAGAAGCTTCATTAAAAGAACAAACTTGATATATTGGTCCCTGATCCATACAAGATTAAGTTTAACAAGATATCCTATTACAAGTTTGATTAGCATAAAGTAGAGCTGGTGAAGTTATATTTGAAGAAAACAATCAACTTTGAAATTTGGTTCATGTAACTCCTAAGAAAAATACTTTTAAAATGATAGTAATGTTGTATATTATTATTGTAAGTTTTTCTATTCCTCGAGAGCATCGAAACAAGCTTTAATATCTATTTATGAGCCTTCCAAAAATACTGATCATCTGTTGATTTAAATTTAACATATAATTGTCCATTTATTATTTTTTAACGAAATATGATAAATGAATCCAATACACTTTGTTTAAGCATATTATATTGAATTACTAATGAGATATATTACTTCAGTATTAGTCGTCCCATCAAAAGAAATATGTTTTTTTAAAGAGTGATAAGATGTTATATAATAGAGATAGTTCTTAGTGATAGATAATACTTTATAGTCACTTCAATAGAACTTTGAAAAAATTTCTTTTGCTTGTCTTACCATTTATATAAGATACACTAAATTTTTACGCCAACACGATCTTTATAAAATTAACCTTTTTTTTGGTGGTGGCTTACTACCAATCTATTTAATAATTTTATCTTTTATATCTCAAAAGAATTTAATAATCTATATTTTTTAGAACCCAATAATTTTGAGTATTAGGAAAAATATACAATTCTTTAATAAACTATTATTTTTCAGGAAATAATATCTATGTATATTTAAAACAAAGCCAATAGCATATAAATAGTTTCTACTAAATTAGATCCTTTATTTTATTTAGTGATTTTAGTAAAATTCTTTTAAATAATTGGATTATGATAAATTAAAATATAAATTCAAAGATACCTCACACTTCTTTTAAATTTACTTTATATATATGTGTTTTACAAAAATAAATATGTCTACTTAAACAATATATAGCATTATTGTTAGAGAATTTTTTGGATATAAAAAATATACATATATATATATATTCTCTATTGTCCTTTAGTTATTCTCTCATTAACTCCAAAAAGTTTTCTTTCTCCTCTCTAAAACCCAAATTCCAAATACAAATTTTCAAGTCTAATCATCACCAATCATACAGCTACAAGCACTTTTGATAAGAGCATCCAATGCATGGCCACAATAGAACCTGAACAAACAACGACTAGTTAGAGAACCTTGTCGTCCACCATTTCCATGCTCAGAGCCTCTTCAAATGTTGCTGCCAACACTATAGTGATTTGTGAACTATACGATGGAAGATGGCATGTGCATCCAAATTCCAATTGAATGTGGTGATCAAGCTCGGGCTGTTAATGAAAAAAATGATCATACAGTCTGGATTTTATGTATATTAGACATAAAATCTAAGAGATAAAACTTCTAATTTGCGTAATGATTAAGTTAGAGTGGCGATTAGGAGAGATTAGGGTTGTTCATTCTGCACATAATAAATGCAGGTATGGCACTCACAGTTCCTAAAGCCACATTCGTAGAAATCAAAGGACATATAAGAGGTGCATTCTACATTTTAGATCTCTTGTACACCCTCTGTAAATTTTATGACTTGCACTTTCTTCATCAACATCACAATTTATCTTTTAGAAACATATATATACACATTACTTAGCATAACGTGTAGTGGATTTGCACATGAATATATACATATACAACTAAAATAATGATAAAGATTTACCTCTCATAAAGCCAATTGGGGCACCTCCACCATTTATTAGCTAAAGCATCATGGTAGAGCTTGTAATCCCTAGTAGTGCAGAGGTGAAAGCGTCGTTCCTTTTTACACCTCGTGCAGGTAATGAACTCGCCCTGATGGAACTGCTGCTTTCCACTAATGAGCCTTGATCTATTGTTTAGGTTTACAACAAGCTTGTAGTATTTGATTTTGTACTTCAATACAAATAGGAGATCTTGTAGGTATTCCTTCTGCCCATAAAAGTCACGGAACAAATAAAAATTTGAATGATTTTTTATTTTTGTATAAATAGGAGATCTTGTGCCTATTCCTTCTACCCATAAAAGTCGTGTAATAAATGATAGATACTGAAATAAGTAAACTAAGTCACAAAGTTATAAAAGTAATCAGCATCTTAATAGTAGTTTGTCTTATCACAAGACTTGACGTTTTTGAATAGTGCACATTGAATTGCTAATTGCATTTTTATGCCACAAATCCTCCTACTTAATATTAATTGATAATTCCATCTTTTAGATATATATATTTATATATATCGATTTATACATAAAGTGAGGAAACTTTTGATGCTAAAAGTTAGTTTTAACGCTAAAAATTGAGGTGAATGAAGAGACAAGATAATGTGAAGAAAAAAAAAGTGGATTGTGAGCTAAAAGGAAGAGGGAACATATTGATTACTTGAATAGAAAAGCTTCCAGGGAGGATGAATTTTTCATTTTTAAGCTCTAATAAACTATATGGTTGAATAATTTTTTTAGTGTATAGTTATCTTTCAAAATTTCATACGAGGTCAGTAATAAGTGAAAACTAGCTCAAAAAACTTACAAATATATCATATTAATTAAACTTACAAGATCAGTAATAAGTTAATATTACAAAGTAGTTTGTATACAATCACTTAAAAGGCTCAAAAGATGCTAAATGTTGTGACCACATAAATCTTTAGTTCATGGTTTAAAATGTTATCATTTTCAACTTATATTTTTTATATTACACTTTGTAGGATATTAAAAGGTATTTTAGAATTTTCATTAATAATTAGATCATATTTTAGATATTAAATTTTGACCTATTTTTTTATATTTGTATATAAATATATAATTTAAACTAAAATATTGTATGAAAATAACTAATCACATTATTATGAAGTATACTAAAATTTTCAAAAGAAAACAAATGTATCACATTAATTAATGAAAACCACACAATCAATGAAAACAAACAAAGAGAATTTAAGAATGAAATAAAAAATTTAGCATGTTGATTAAGCATTCATACTTAGCAGAAAAAAAAAATTAATGATCACATTTTTCATGAAGCCAAGACTTTTGAATATTAGGAAAAATATCCAATTGTTTAATAAACTATTATTTCTCAGAAAATAACGAATGCATTTGAAGACAAAAAAATCCAGTTGATTATCACAAATTCTATCCAATCAGAATATTGATATCTTGTAAGGATTTTGATGAAGTTCTCTTATATAATAGTATTATTTCAAAATCAAAAAAATAAATTTAACTTTACCACACACTTTTTTATACCACATGTGTACATAAAAAATGTAAAACATTTTTACCTTTAAATTTAAAAAATTAGCTAATTTTTGTTATGTATTTTTTATTCTTTAGTCACTAATTTGAAATAAAAAATTATTAAGTGATTGTGATCCTCTAAGTTTTATTTCTATAATTTTTTAACCAAAATATATGGTGTCGTAATTCTATTATTGACAAATTTATTTATATTTTGAAGTACTTAACACTTAATTATCTAATTTTAATAAGGTAATAACTATATATACATACATATTTATGTATAGTATACAAAAGAAATATGAAGAGAGAGATTTGGTTAACTGTTATCATTAAATTTGTCTTCTAAAGATAAAAATTAGGAAATTAAAAAATAGTTAGCAGAAAATATTCAAAGCTATTTCCATCTATCTCATTTTTCTTCTTTGACTTTTCCTTTTGAGCTTCATTGTTCCAATAGCACTCACCATCTTCATCCCAAATTTTGAATTCTCATAAAACTCATCTTCTAAAAATCTAAAAAAACGATGGAACTCTATATAAATTTTTAAAATTATCTCAACAAAATTATTTCCTACTTTTCAAAATAAATAGCTAATTAGTTCTTCTGGACAAAGGTTAAATTCAAAAGTAAATTTTATTTGAAGTGACTCATTTGTACTGTAATGGCAGCTATAGAACTACAAAGTTAATCTTCATAAGAATTTTATATAAATTAAGTAAAATATCTAATAAGTATAGTAATATCAAGTCCCGAATAGCCATGGATTCTTTATTTAAGAAATAGTATTTTAAATAGCTACAATTCTTTATTTACTTTAAATAGTTTATGATTCTTTATTTGAATTCAAAGATTTCATAAGTTATAAAAGAAGAAAGAAGAATTTAGGACTTAAATGTCTAACTGATTTGGTGGCTTTATGAATCTATTTGACATTCTAATTTTATACATAGACATAATTTCTAATCCTTTTTTTTTGTATAAAATAAGACTTAAGCTTTTCACAACCTACACAAAATAATCAACCCTACATTTTTATTCTCTTCTCACATTGTAATTATTTTTCAACAATTAGTTAATTCCCTTGATTGATGCAAAAAAGAAGTATCATGAAAATTTAGTTTCCTTCTTCATCTATTTTACATTGTTATCATTACTGACTTATGATTTTATATTACATTATACTTAGAGTAGGATGTTACAGGGTATTTCAAAATTTTCATTAACAATTAGATCAAGTTTTCAAGGTTAATTACTGAGAAATCTTTATATATTAGTATACAAATACATAATTTAAAGTATAGATATTTTATTAAAATAACTAATCACATTATTATAAAGTACAGTCGACAGTTTTGTGTAACAGGACTTTTGACCTTATGCACGGTGATAAACTTCTATCATTACCTCAATAAAATTATCTTTTTTAACTTTTAAAAAAATAAATGATGAATGAATCTTTTAGCGCATGGATTAAAATTCAAAAGTTAATTTTAATATAGTTGGCAACCATAAAATTAATTTTTAGTCAATCGATTAAAATTTAAAAGTTAATTTTAATACAATTGGCGACCATAAAATTAATTAAATCAATGTTTTTAATTATTATATATATTAAGTAAGATATCATATAAATATAATAAAATTACTTCTCAAATAGCGACTGATTATTCATTTAAGCTAAAGATTTCAAAAAATGAAATCACTTTCCAAATAATCATAAATTCTTTATTTAATTTCAAAGATTTTCTAAGTTATAGAATGATAAAACCTACAATTTTTACGGCCTATATAAAATAATCAATCGATGTCATTTATCCTCCCATCACAATTCAGTTATTCTTCAATTAAACTTAGTTTTCTTAACTAGTGCAATAGAGAAGTATTCTTCAATCAATCGATGTCATTTATCCTCTCAAGTTATTTATTATAGATTAAACTCAAGGGTACATATTTAACCTCCATTCATTCGAAGAAAGCAAAAAAAGTTTCTTTCCATTTTTCTTAATCTTTAGGCATAAATATAAAATCTAAATGCTCGATGTTAGTATTTTCTGCAATCTAAATCTCAGGTCACAAGGTTTAAAGGAGGATGATTTGGAGAAGATCTATACCAGCAAAATCTTACGGGATGCAAGATCATGTAGCACTCATTCCCACTCGGTAAGGCTTCACTTATTACATCCATACCAAAATCCTTTTCCATTAATTTTATTGTAGATGTGTTTTTCTTGGATGGTTTTCTTTATGATAAATAACTACTATATGGATAAAATTAAATTTATTATTGTAGCTGAATGGCTTCAATTTTCTTCACACATCTCGCTGGGAGCTTCACTAGAGGAATGAATTTGATATGTTGGTTCTCGATCTTGTTAACGAGATATCAGGTTAAAAGTTTGAGAAACATGAATTAAAGCTAATGAAGTTTTTTTTTTAGATAAACAATCAACTTGGGAATTTGGTTCTTGTAACTCCTAAAAAAATGCTCTTCAAATTTATCGTAATGCTGCATATTATTATTGCAAGCTTTTCTATTCCTCGAGAGAACTGAAAAAAGGTCGAATCTCTATTTAAGAGCCTTCAAAAAATACTAATCATTTATTGATTTAAATTTTATATATAATATTCCGTTTACTATTTTTTTAATGAACTATGATAAATGAATTCAATAGGATTAGTTTAAGCATATTAGATTGAATTACTAATTAGATAAATTACTTCAATATTTGTCGTTCCACCAAAAGAAAGATTTGTTTTTAAGAGTGACAAGATGTTATATAATAGAGATAGGCTTTAGTGATAGTTAAGACTTTATAGTCACTTCAATACACCTTTTAGAAAATTTCTTTTGATTATTTTACCATTTATATAGGATACACTAAATTTTTAGGCTGAGACAATCTTTGAGCAAGCACCATTCTTCGGTGGTGCCTTACTACCAATCTATTTAATAATTTTATAATTTATCTCTAGAAAAGAATTTATCTAATTTTTCTAGAATGCAAGAATTTTGAGTATTAGGAAAAGTATTCAATTTTTTAATAAATTATTATTTTTAATGAAATAATATATGCATATATTTAAAAAAAAGCTAAAATCACATCACTAGTTTTTACTAAATTAGATTCTTTATTCCACTTAGGGATTTTAGTAAAATTTACTTAAATAATAGGATTATGATAAATTGAAAAACAAATTCAAGGAGACCTAATACTTATTTTAAATATGCATGTGAGAGAAGTTTAACAGAGCTCAAGACACGGCTAACCATTATGATAAATTGAAAAACAAATTCAAGGAGACCTAACACTTATTTTAAATATGCATGTGAGAGAAGTTTAAAAAAACTCAAGACACGGCTAACCATTACGCCTGTATTAGCACTACCGAATGGAGCTGGTGGATATACAATATACAGTGATGTTTCTTATCAAGAATTGGGATGTGTACTGATGAAGCATGGACGAGTCATAACTTATGGGTCAAGATAGCTGGAGATACATGAATAAAATTACCCTACTCATGACTTGGAGCTTACTACAATTATTTATGCCTTGAAAATCTAGCGTCATTATTTGTATTGTAAGACATTTGAGATCTATACTGACCATAAAAATCTGCAATATATTTTTACTCAAAAGGATCTCAACATGCACCAGAGGCGATGGATGGAACTACTAAAAGATTATGACTATAAGATCTTGTATCATCCAGGCAAGAGTAATGTAGTAACTGATGCACTTAGCATAAAGAATATAGGAACACTTGCTTGCATGATGGTTTCTGAGTGGAAGCTGTTATAGGCTGTACAGGAAATTCAACTTCATGATCAGGCTAAAGGAGTTTATTTGGCCAGTTTAAATATCCAACCTGCAATACTTCAATAGATCAGAGATGCCCAGTTGACTAGCTCCACATTGTTGGCCATTAGAAAAGACAAAGAGCAAGGTTTGAAGCTAGAGCTCAGAGTCTCAAATGATGGGTTACTGTAACACCCCACTCACCACCACATTAAATTGTATTTGGAGAACCGCTATTTATTCGGGCCTTAAAGCCACTTGAACTAATTTAATTTTATTTCGCATTCTTATATCGTAATTTGTAATTTAAATCTTATGCCACTTCATTATTTGATTTTATTTAATTTTAATTTTTATCTGTTATTATTTAATTTATTATTATTTTATTTATTTTTATTTATTATTATTAATGTTATTTTTTAAAATAATTAATTTTCAGGAGCAAACAGAAAAAGGGGGGAAAATACAGCAGGAAAACACCCGCGGGGAAAGGACACCTGTGTGGGCACCGCGCACTATGAGCGACCAGGCAAAGGATGTGCGCACGTCCCATCTGCATGACGCGCGGGGTCAATCTTGCACACACGTCTTGTCACGTGCAGGCAGGCCCATCCGCACGTGTCACATTGCATACGAATAGGGTCAGGCATCACACACTGTGCGCGCGTTGTCCGCGCAGCAGGCCTGCGCGGATAGGCCTCTATGCTTGGGGCCTGAGCGCAGTAGGCCTGGGCGCAGTGCCTCAGCACGCTATATGACCTCTGTACATGCAGGCTAGCTCCTACGTGTGGCAGGGTAGCACAAGGCCTGCAGGCTAGGCCTACAGTGCACGTCGATTAGGTGAGGCACACTGCCGCCTTGGGTAGTGTGCTGCTGCCCTCCTTGGGCGATGTGCTGTCGCCTAGAGTGTGCTGCTATCGATGGAGGAAAAAAACTTTCCTCCATTTTTCATGCCACATCAAGTCATCATTTTCCATTTAATAATCTCTCTCTTTACTGGATTTTGCCACTTGGTGCAAATCCGACTGTCCCTATTTTCCATAAAGAAGGACCATTCCTCCCATTTTCTCTTCACTTCCATTTCATTCTTCCACCTTCAAAAAGTTTAGAAAGAGAGAGAGTGATCTAAAGAGAGAAGGAGAGGAGGAGAAGAAGAACGGTGTAGAAAAACTTTGAGGTTCTTATAAGGAATTAAGTATTTCTTTAATTGTCTTAAGGTGTATTTGTAGAAAAATTGAAATAATAAATCTGTGATTTTGTGTAGTTTGCATATTCTATGTTTAGTAGTTCTAATAAAGTGAATTTTCCTTAATTTAAAGCATGCTATATGATTTATAGGCACTTGATGATTTGCATATAAATAAAATAATATGAAATCGCTGATGTCATCTAGAAAATAATAAAAAAAAAAGAAAAGTTGAATGAAGCATGAATTATCTGAAGTGTGTATGTATTTGTATTGACATGCATAGTGCATCAAGTGTCTCGTTAGGCTTTTTGTCTCTGAGGGGTATATGTTTTTCCCTCCCCCATATGGTTTGGAAAGACATGAGAGGACTGTTCCATGCGGATGACGACATACTCTCTGACAGGAGCGGTGACACAAATATTTGTAAGGAGTCACCTTTGGCTAAGTACTGTCCTGGCTATAGAATATCTAATAGGACAACTAAGGTTGATAGGACTATGGTCATAGTCGTACCATGGTTTAGCAAGCCTGAAATGTGTCTGAATAAATTGTCATTATCTATATATGATCTATTTATTCCACATGGGTAGTTAAAAATCCATATATGCTCTCAGAGACAGAAGTCGAAATGACTTTGCGAAGCGTGACATAAAAATTTGAACATTTCATAATTTATTTGATTTTCTCTATTTTCAAGTGTGATGTTTGATTTTGATTGTGGCGATTATAACATTTTCTTAATAAATAAAATATTTTCATAATGCAGGATAGGACTCTGACATGACCTAATGGTAAGTATTTATGATATAATTATTCACCTTCTAAATCTTATGATATTATTTAAATATTATTTTCCTTACTGAGCATATGGAACTTACTCTTTCTATGCCCCACAGATGAGGAAGATAGTTAGGAACCGTCCCCTGACCTACCCCTTGAAGTCTATGAGGATCTCGTGGATCAACAAACCTTAAGTGCATGATTATTCTCAAGCTCTGATGAGTTCAATAGCATAATGATAGAAGTCGGCTTTTTTGTATTTTGATATTTTGTATTTTATTGTCACTTATGTCCTTAGTTATATATATGTGTGTAATTGGAACTCACATATTTTGTTAGAGATTTGTAAAAATTTGCTTTGCTGCATATAATCTTTATCATGCACTCGTAATCTGTTTCTGTATCTGACATCCTCATGCCTTGAATAGCCTTTGGGATGTCACAAACGATACCATCCCTAATCCTTGCCCTAGGCTTACACTCAACTAGGGAAAGATACACAAGTCTTATTTAAAGAAAATAAAAAAAGACCATCAGTAAAACCTAAACTTCTGTTATCCTAAGATATCGCCACTTGGGGCCCACTTTGAATTTCAAACACCCACCCCCGATATCAAACCCTAACCTCTCCTATCTCTTGCCCTCTCAACCTCTAATATTCCCTTTCCTACTCTTCATCCATAAATTTCACATAACTCCATCCTCAGCAACCACCGACAATGAGACACAAGAGATTTGTTTAAAAAACTAGTGGCCTCTGGCCATTTGCACACCTTCGCACCAAAGGAACCTCCCAACCAGCCCCACTAGTCGTACTTACTTCACTGACAGACACAAGCGGCTTTACAAGTGACAACCTTGCTCCCTAAAGCCCCATAATTAACATCTCCAACTCACCGCCAATCCATATAAGCACTCTCGATGTCAGAATAGGTCAGACAACCAAAACTCAAGACCCCCCTCTAACTACTCCCAGTGAACCCGTTGTAGAAGAAGGCACACTAGAGCGAGCACCGAAGAGATCCTGAGTTTGTCGAGGCCAACCCATCCACCAACCTATAAAAATAGACTTTCAATGACATCTCACATTCAAAGATGATATGGAGAAATAATGGTATAAGGAAATCTAGAAACTATCCATTGTTCCCAGAAAATCCATACAGGATCCCACTCTCAACACCGTAGGCATCAAAATGGGTGTTTTGAATCAAGTCTACGCTATCGCCTGGGCTAACTTCTTTACGGTGGATGACTATGTCGAACTAGTCAGGGAATTTTACACCACTTTCCACTTTTACAAGCTAACCAAATTCAATCTCCATACCCCAAACCTCATCTCCTAGTATCTCTAAGGCAGGCACTTCTAACTCTCCATTGTTGAATTTAATGATGCATTGGGGTTCTCTGAATGGGAAGCAGTACCCTGCATTAAACACCCTAAATAGCTAGTTTCATATATGCCACATGATTCTAGATACACTGGCCTTGCCTAAGGTTAGTTACACGACACATATACCTTTAATAATTTTTTACTCACACCCTTTCAATGCACCTCTAGCAATTTTTGACTCACACCCTCTCATCTGTCTCTATCATTTCAAACAACGCAGATGGGATATTTAAAAAATGGAATTGCACTTATAACCATCTTTTAGGAACTGTAACTATTTTTTAAACATCAAAAATTGAATTGCATGGCTTGTAGCCAACTAAGCAGAATGGGTCCCAAATTATGACCTGCTAAGCCTTGGCGAAGGTCAAGGTGACATTTAAATTTAAAAGGATCGTATGCAATGAAAATAAACCTTGCTCGAAGCTTACACATCCACCTACAGTCCGCTTAAAAAAAGCAGGCTTTTTGAATATTTGAGGAGATATCCTCCCTACTGTTATCCAATGGCCTGAACATGATCACCACTCTTAATTGGAATTTGGATACATGTGTTATCATCCAACGCATGGTACATAAATCCTTGCAATGGTGGTAGCACAAGTGAAGCCTTACAGAGCAGAAACAAATGCAACATGGTCTTGGGTCCTGTTAGATTTTTTATATATATAAAGAAGACAAAGTTTCCTCCTTTATACATTATGACTCAAGATTGGATAGTGAAAAATATTAACATCAGACGTCTAGATTTTATATATGTGCCTGAAGATTAAGAAGAACAAAAAGAAGCTTGTTTTTTCCTTTCTTTTAACAAATAGACCTTTAGTGCGTACCTTTGAATTTAATTTATCATGAATAACTTGAGAGGTTACGTAGGTTGTGGTAAACCAAGCTTTCGTAATACTTCTTCTTTACACCGATTAAGAAGACTAAGTTTTATTGAAGAACAATTGAAATGTGATGGGAGAATAGATGACGTACAGTTGAGTATTTTATATAGGTTGTGAAAAATATAAATTTTATTTTATACTATAGTTTACAAAATCTTTAAACTTAGATGAATAATATATGAGTATCTGGAATGTGATTTAAAATTTTGAAATCTTTGACCTAAATGAAGAATCTATTGCTATTTGAGAGACGATTTTATTTTATTTATTCAATATCTTACTTAATATATATAAATTAATTAAAAATATGGTTTGATTAATTCTATGGTCGCCAACTATATAAAATTAACTTTTGAATTTTAATTTATGTGCTAAAGAACTTATTTATAGTTTATTTTTAAAGAAGTAAAAGACAATTTTAGGCTAATAAAGATAGAAGTTTATCGCCACGCATAAGGTACAATGTTGGATTACACAAAAACATCGGCTATACTTTAAAATAAAGTGAGTACTTATTTTAATGTAATGTCTCTAATTTAAACCATTTATTAATATACCAACATATAAAAATCGGTTAGTAATTAGTTTTGGAAACATGATCTAATTGTTAATAGAAATTTTGAAATACTTTTTAACATCTTACTCAAAGTATAGTGTAAAATAAAAGCATAAGTCGATAACAATAACATTCTATGTAACAAACCGGGAACAATAATTATCCTAGAGTTCGAAAATTGAAAAGCATGTATGCTTTTCAAGGAAAATTTTAATGAAACTAATTTCCAATAATAGACCATGATGTTTGAAAATACCAAAAGCCAAATTTTTAAAAAATATTAATTTTATCTGCCTCGAAAAATTTAAATTTTCCAAGAAAATAATATTAAAATTTCAAATATTAAGAAAAATAAAAGTAAATTGATATAAGGGTTGAATTTAAAAAGCTTGAATTGAAAAAAAAAACTTTAATTTAAAAAATGACTAAAATGAAGAAGATTTTTAAAACAAGGAGAAATATGTAATTTTTCTAAGCTTTAACGTTTCAGTAGGTGAAGTGTCCAAGAGAGCAATCATAAATATAAACGCAAGGGAGGAATTGTGCTGAATTTTGCCATTCTATTACAAAATGAATCACTTTAAATAAAATTTACTTTTGAATTTAATCTGTGTTGAAGAACTTATTAACTATTTATTTTGAAAATTAAGCGATAATTTTGTTAAGATAATTGTTAAGATATAATTTTGTAAGATAATTATAGAAGTTATCACGCTACAATATAATAGAGCCTGATCTACCCATGCAACAAAACTACTAAATCTCAAGTCCCTAGCATCATACACACTGGTGTTGCCGAAAACTGCTAGCCAACATTTTATATTTGAGGGATCCTTCTTATCAATTTTTTTATGTTCATTTTATTTATGTTAAATTTCTTTTACACAATGTAGTATATAGTGGTTACAGACATGATCCTACTTAATTTGTATTATCATTAAAACAATATTATTTTAATTTTCTTTATTTTTGGATACCTTATTAAATATAGAGGAAAAATGTAATTTAATTGGAGACATTATTCTTATCTAATTTTTGTGTTCCATAAGAAATAAATTGCAAACTTGATCTTACAGAAATTATCTAAATGAATATATGATTTGTTTTGTCCAAGTTTTTTGTTTTAAAAAATTTTTTAGAAGAGGAAATTCATATATTTGTTTTTGGATTATAAATAACAAAAACTCGACTAGGGCTGTGCATTCTGCATATAATTAATGCAGGTGCGGGACTAACAATCCTTAAAGCGATACTTATAGCAACCAAAGGAGACACAAGAGGTGCATTCTATATTTTGGATCTCTTTTACACCCTCAGCAGATTTTGCGACTTGCCCTTTCTTCATTAACATCATTGTTTATCTTTTAGAAACACATATATACACATTACTTAGCATAACATGTAGTGGATTTGCACATTAATATATATATATACAGCAAAAATAATGATAAATATTTACCTCTCATAAGGCCAATCAGGGCACCTCCACCTCTTATTAGTCAAACCATCATGGTAGAGCTTGAAATCCCTAGTAGTGTGGAGGCAAAAGAGTCAGTCTTTTTAATACCTTGTACAAGTAATGAATTTACCCCAATGGAATAGTTGTTTTCCACTAATGAGTCTTGATATGTTGTTTAGGTTTATAGCAAGGTTGCAATATTTGATTTTTTTACTTCTATAAAAATAGGAGATCTTATATGTATTCCTTCTGCCCATAGAAGTCATGGGACAAATGAAAAATTGAACTTTTTTTACTTCTATGCAAAAATGATATCTTGTACGTATTCTTTCTATCTACAAAAGTCGTGTGACAAATGACAGATACTCAAATAAGTAAACTATATCCCAAAGTTATATAATTGATCAGTATCTTAATAGCAATTTATTTTATAATAAGACCTAACATATTGGAATAGTACACATTGAATTGCTAATTTATCTCTATGCCACCAATCTCACGTGCTTAATATTAATTGATAATTCTATCTTTTATTTATATATACATCCATTTATACATAATATTAGGAAAAATTTGAGGCAAATAATTAGTTTTATGCTAAAAATTGAGGTGAAAATGAAGAGACAACATAATGTGAGGAAAAAAAAAGTTGACTGTGAGATAAGAGGATGAGATGACAAATTGATTACTTGAATAGAGAAGCTTCTAAGGAGGATGAACTTTTCATTTTTAAGCTCTAATAGGCCATGTGGTGGAATAATTTTTTTTATGTATAATTATCTTTTAAAATTTTATACAAGATCAGTAATAAGTTAAATCTAACTCAAAAAATTTACAAATGTATCAAATTAATTAAACTTATAAGATCAATAATAAATTAAGTTAGTACTACAAAGTAAAGTTTGTTTGAGGATATAATCATTTAAAAGGCTCACAAGATGCTAAATATTGTGACCAAATAAACTTTTAGTTTACAATTTAAAATGCTATCATTATCGACTTCTATGTTTTATATTACACTATGTAGGCTGTTAAAAAGTATTTTAGAATTTTTATTAACAATTAGATCATGCCTTTGATATTAAATTTTAATCTATTTTTATATATTGCTATATAAATATATGATTTAAAATAAAATATTGCATTAAAATGACTAATCACATTATTGTAGAGTATAGTAAAATTTTTAAAATAAACAAATAAATGTATCACATTAATTAAAAAAAACCACGCAATCAATGAAAAGAAACAAAGAGAATTTTTAAATAAAATAAAAAATTTAGCATGTTGATCAAGCATTCATACATAACAAAAAAAAGAATTAATGATCACATTTTTCATGAAGTCAAGACTTTTCAATATTAGAAAAAATATCAAATTGTTTAATAAACTATTGCTTCTTTGAAAATAACAAATATATTTGAAGACAAAAAAAATTTAGTTGCATATCACAAATTTATACCGAATTAAAATCTTGATATCTTGTAAGAATTTTGATGAAGTTCTCTAATATAGTGGTATTTTGACAAAATAAAAAAAATGAATTCAACTTTTTCACACTCTTTTTTATACTACATGTGTGCATAAAAAATGTGAAACATTTGTAGTTTTGAATTTAAAAAATTAGCTAATTTTTTTTACATAATTTTTATTCTTAAATCACAAATTTAAAATAAAAAATTATAATTTGATTATGATCATCTAAGTTTTGTTTCTAAAATTTTTTAACAAAACTTTATGGTGTTACACTTGTATTATCAATAAATTTATTTATATTCTGAAGCATTTAATACTTAATTATCTAACTTTAATCAATTATCAATTTAATAACTGTACATACATATTTATGTACAGTATGGTAAAAAAATGTAAAGAGGGCAGACTTGGTTAAAAAATAGTTAGCGAAAAATATTTAAAGCTATTTTCATCTATCTCATTTTCCTTAATTCACTTTTTCTTTTGAGCTCCATTATTCCAACAACACTCACCATATTCATATAAAATTTTGAATTCCCATAGAACTCATCTTTTAAAAATTGGAAAAACATTGTAAAACTATATAAATTTTGATAGTGGCTAAAAACAACATCACTATCACCCACTTTTGGGTTGTTAAACTTGATGGTACTTTATCTAAGCTGATTTATTTTTTATATTTTGTTGCAGTACATGATATAAGGACAAAACGAGAAAAAACAAAATGAAAAGAGGAAGAGTTCGTGAAAAGAATCATCAGCCCAGAAACTTGTCTTGGACAAAGCTTGGGTCCTGCCCCAAACAACTTAACATTGGACAAGGCGAAGAGTCGTGCACAACAATAGATTTAAATTAAAATGTGTGCTTTTCAAATATGTAAAAAAGATATTATTCAAGCCAAGATTTGGGGTCAAAAATCAAGGAGAAAATATTCTGGAAGGCTTGGAATATACAAAAAATTAAGGAAAATGATCCTAATCAACAAAAAAAAGAAAATTCTAACTCCTTTCATATAAAGAGGGTAGTTGTCAAAGCAGAATCATCATCTCTCTTTTACCAATGCTGCACACAGCAACTTCTGCTGTGTATGCAATTTTTTCTTCATCTTTATTCTTTCTTATACGTTTTAAGAACTCATTTGTGTTAAAAAAGCCCACCACGAGTGACTGATTTTCTTTCCTTTTCCTAATTGATAGATCAAGCAAACTCCAGCAATGTATTTATGAGATTTAATCGAATTAATTTGAGTTTTATTTTGGAGCTGATATTTATTTACTTCCTACACCAATATATATTTGTTATTTTGAATTACTTTGAGCAGGGCCTGTCATACGAGAAGAGAAACCGCAGGCAGCTAGTTGAACCTCTCAAATCCATAATTGTTTGAGTGGTTTTGTCACCAAGTAGCGATCAATGCTGCACTGAGGACATAAATAGTCTAGTTGACACGGATGATTTCAATAACTTGAATCAGGTCCTTTTAGCTCTCGAGGCTGTTGATAAGCTAAATCCTATGGATGTTCGTAGGACTGCTTAACAAGGAAGAACCAACTAACGAATGTTTCTTGGTTGGTTTAGGAATAAGGAAGGAATGGTTGTCGGAACGTTTCTGAAAACTATAACTGATTTGCCATATTTTGGGTAAAACAAACTCTTACATTTATTTGAAGTGACTCATTTTATACTATAATTGTAGTCATAGAACTAATAAAATCAATGTTCATAAGCATTTTATATAAATTAAGTAAAATATCTAATAAGTATAATAAAATCACGTCTCAAATAGCCATGGATTCTTTATTTATTTTAAATTATTTATGATTCTTTATTTGAGTTTAAAGATTTCATAAGTTATAGTATAAAATAAGGCTTATTGTAATATCAACCTTGTAAAAAAAAGTTGTAAAATTCTACTCTAAAATTCCTTCATAATAATCTCTGTTGCTAACTGTGAAATTTATGTTTGTAAATTTTTTTTTCTCTTTTCTTATTTCTTTGTTTTTCTTTTTTTTAATTTTTGATTATGGGATTTTCGGAAAAATTCCCACACACAGGCATCCATATTTTCCTCTATTTGCCTCTTTCACAAGCATCCCACTCACTTGGCCAAAGTGAGGTGTCTATTTGCCCAGGAAGATACTGGCATACACAAACCAGGTGTCCTCCTTCCAGCTCGTAGATCATGTTTTTAATATTAAATTTTGACCTATTTTATATATTGGTATATAAATATATGATTTAAACTAAATTATTATATAAAAATAACTATTCACATTATTACAAAGTATATTAAATTTTTCAAAGAAACAAACAAATGTATCACATTAATTAATAAAAATCACACAATCAATGAAAACAAACAAAGAGAATTTAAGGATGAAATAAAAAATTTAGCATGTTGGTCAAACATTCATACTTAGCAAAAAAATAAATTAATGATCACATTTTTCATGAAGACAAGACTTTTGAATATTAGGAAAAATATCCAACTGTTTAATAGACTATTGTTTCTCAAAAAATAACAAATGCATTTGAAGACAAAAAAATCAAGTTCCTTATCACAAATTTCTATCAAATTAGAATCTTGATATCTTGTAAGAATTTTGATGAAGTTCTTTTATATAATTGTATTATATCAAAATAAAAAAGAAATATGACGAGGGAGACTTGGTTAACTATTATCATTAAATTGGTCTTCTATAGATAAAAATTACGAAATTAAAAAATAGTTAACAGAAAATATTCAAAGCTATTTCCATCTATCTCATTTTCCTTCCTTCATTTTTCCTTTTGAGCTTCATTGTTCTAATAGTACTCAACATCTTCATCTAGAATTTTGAATTCCCATAAAACTCATCTTCTAAAAATAAAAATAAAAACATTGGAAAACTAGATAAATTTTTTAAAATTATCTCAACAAAATTGTTTCCTACTTTTCAAAATACATGGCTAATTAGTTCTTCTGCACAAAGATTAAATTCAAAAGTAATTTTATTTGAAGTGACTCATTTATACTATTGTGGCAGCCATAGAACTAACAAAATCAATCTTCATAAGAATTTTATATAAATTAAGTAAAATATCTAATAAGTATAATAATATCAAGTCCCGAATAGCCATGGATTCTTTTTTTAAGAAATAATATTTTAAATAGCTACAATTCTTTATTTACTTTAAATAGTTTAAGAATCTTTATTTGAGTTCAAAGATTTCATAAGTTATAGTATAAAATGAGACTTACGTTTTTCACAGCCTACACAAAATAATCAACCTACATATTTATTCTCTTCTTACATTGTAACTGTTCTTCAATAATTAGTTAATCCCCTTGATTGATGTAAAAAGGAAGTATCGTGAAAAGTTAGTTACTTTCTCTATGTATTTTACGTTGTCATCGCTATCGACTTATACTTTGAGTATGATGTTATAGGATATTTCAAAATTGTCATTAACAATTAGATCAAGTTTTTAAGGTTAATTACTAAGCAATCTTTATATATTGGTATTTAAATATAGAATTTAAAATATAGAAATTGTATTATAATAACTAATTACATTATTATAAAGTATAGTTGACGGTTTTGTGTAACAAGACTTTTTACCTTATACGTGGTAATAAACTTCTATCATTATCTCAATAAAATTATCTTTTTTAATTTTTAGAAAAATAGATGACAAATAAATTCTTTAGCACATGGATTAAAATTCAAAAGTTAATTTTAATACAGGCAGCAACCATAAAATTAATTTTTAATGCATGGATTGAAATTCAAAAGTTAATTTTACTACAATTGACGATCATAAAATTAATTAAATCAATATTTTTAATTATTTTATATATATTAAGTAAGATATCATATAAATATAATAAAATCATGTCTCAAATAGCGATTGGTTATTCATTTAAGTTCAAGATTTCAAAAAATGAAACTACTTTCCAAATAGCCGTAAATTCTTTATTTAATTTCAAAGATTTTCTAAGTTATAGAATGATAATATCTACAATTTCTATGGCCTATATAAAATAATCAATCGTTGTTATTTTTTCTCCCATCACAATTCAATTATTCTTCAATTAAACTTAGTCTTCTTAACTAGTGCAACATAGAAGTAGAGAGAAAAGTTAGTTTTCCAAAGCCTACATAACCTCTCAAGTTATTTATTATAGATTAAACTCAAGGGTACACATTTAACCTCCATTCATTCAAAGAAAGAAAAAAAAGTTTCTTTCCATTCTTTTTAATCTTCAGGCAAAAATATAAAATCTAAATGTTTGAAGTTAGTTATTTCTATAATCTAAATCTCAAGTCACAAGGTTTAAAGGAGGATGCTTTGGAGAAGATCTGTATAAGCAAAATCTTATGGGATCCAAGACCATATAGCACTCATTCCCACTCTGTAAGGTTTCACTTGTGACATCCATACCAAAATCCTTTTCCATTAATTTTATTGTAGATGTATTTTTCTTGGATGGTTTTCTTTATGATAAATAACTACTATATGGATAAAATTAAATTTATTACTATAGTTGAATGGCTTCAATTTCATTCATACATCTCACTGGGAGCTTGACTAGAAGAATGAATTTGATATCTTGGTTCTCGATCTTGTTAACAAGATATTAGGTTACAAGTTTGAGGAGTATGAAATAAAGCTTTTATGAGGAAAACAATCAACTTGGGAATTTGGTTCTTGTAACTCTTAATGCAAGCTTTTCTATTCCTCGAGAGCATCGAAACAAGCTCGAATATCTATTTATGGGCCTTCCAAAAATACTGATCATCTGTTGATTTAAATTTTATATAAAATATTTAATTTACTATTTTTTTAATGAACTATGATAAATGAATCCAATAGGCTTAGTTTAAGCATATTAGATTGAAATACTAATTAGATATATTACTTCAATATTTGTCGTCCTACCAAAAGAAAGATTTTTTTAAAGAGTGATAAGATGTTATATAACAAAGATAGGCTTTAGTGATAGTTAAGACTTTATAGTCACTTCAATAGAATTTTGAAAAAAATTCTTCTGATTGTTTTACCATTTATATAAGATACATTAAATTTTTAGGCTGAGACAATCTTTGAGCAAACACCATTCTTTGGTGGTGGCTTACTACCAATCTATTTAATAATTTTATATTTTCTCTCAAAAAGAATTTAAGTATCTAATTTTTCTAGAATGCAAGAATTTTGAGTATTAGGAAAAGTATCCAATTTTTTAATAAACCATTATTTTTAATGAAATAATATTTGCATATATTTAAAAGAAAGCTAGTATCACATCATTAATTTCTACTAAATCAGATTCTTTATTCCATTTAGGATTTTAGTAAAATTTACTTAAATAATAGGATTATGATAAATTAAAAAATAAATTCAAGGATATCTAACACTTATTTTAAATATACTTTATATGCACATATTTTACAAATATAAATATGCTTATGTAAACAATATGTAGCATTACTGTTAGAGAATTTTTTATATAAAAAAAGAATATATATATATCCTCTATTGTCCTTTAGTTCTCTCATTAATTTCAAAGAGTTTTCTTTCTCTTCTCCAAAACTTAAATTCCAAACACAAATTTTAAAATTTAATCACCACCCATCATACAACAACAAGCACTTTTGATAAGAACTTCAAATGCATGGCCACAACAAAACCTGAACAAACAATGACTAGTTAGAGAGCCTTGTCGTCCACCACCTCCACCCCCAGACCCTCTGCAGATGCTGCCACCAACACGGTCGGGATTTGTGTAAAACACGATGGAAGATGGTACGTGCATCAAAATTATAATTAAAAGTGGTGATTAAGCTCAGGCCATTAATCAAAAAACATGATCATGTAGTCTGAATTTTTTAAATAGTCGACATAAAGTCTTAAAAATGAAACTTCCAATCTGCATAATTATTAAGCAAGAGTGATGACAAGGAGATTAGGGCTGTGCATTATGTATATAATAAATGCAAGTGCGACACTGACAGTCTCTAAAGTGACACTTGTAGCAACCAAAGCAGACACAAGATGTTGATTATGCATCTTGGATCTCTTGTACACCCTCTGCAAGTTTTGTAACTTGCCCTTTCTTCATCAGGATCACAGTTTATCTTTTAGAAACACATATATTGTAACACCCATAATTTTCTTTTTGGGGATTAAAAATTAATAAATATAAATTTTTATTATTTTAATTTATATTATTGTATTTTGTTTTATTTAATTTAGAGTAAAAAAATGAAATAAAATGTAAGGAGAATTTAATTGAAAACAATTTTGGGAAAAATGGGTGAAAATTTGTGTTCTGGGGGTATTTTTGAAAGAAAAATAAGAAAATAGGGGCCAAAATGCAATTTTAGAAAGTTTCACCACGTCAGACGCTGAGTCATTAGCAATAACCAACAAGAACATGCCAAGTGGCAGAGGTGCTGAAGCGGGAGCCCATGGGGGGGCCACGTGCGCGCGATCTAACGACTGAGGTCCATTCCCGTGCATACGGACGGCGTGGATGCGCCCCCTCCCAAACGCAATCGAACGGCCATATTCAAAAGGGATTGGATGGGCCAAAGTGAATCACGATGGACGACCCATATTGGATCGCGATGAATGGCTCAGATTCACTCCCTATTTAATCGCGATCGGATGGTCCAAATCAAATGTGATGGATGACCCAGATCAAAAGCGGATGGGTATAAATAACCACCATCTGCACCAAACCCTAATCCTAGCCGCCAGAACCCCTCACAGGAGAAGATGATCCAGCCGCTAGGGAGCTAATCGTCGCCACCTGCCACCGCACTAGAACCCTTTCCGATCGCCAAAAATGATAAAAACTTTTTTTTTTGCATGAAATTAAATTTTAAGCTCATCCATGGCCAAATCGGAGTGAAAAGACCGGCTAATTAGCCAGAAAACATCAGCGAAGCCCGGTGGCGCCGCCGCGGGGAATTTCATAAACCACATCCGATGAGGCCCTTCCTGATTCCCGTTTTACGTAATTTTTCCACTATTGTGATCACTGTTTTCTTCTCTACAGGTTGACCGAAGTGAAACACCAAACTGCAATGTGAGCCGAAGGAGCCACCGCACCAGAGAGCCTCGCCGCTGGTGAGTTTTAATTTTTCATATTTTTTTGGCTATCTAAGGCCCTTTAACGTTCTTGGTCGTAGGAATCGATGCAAAATTGGTTGAATTCGGCCAAAAACAGCTGACTAAAGGTGGATCGCTGCCGCGGGCGGCATCGTTGTCGCTGGAGCATGGCGGAGCCACCGTGCCGAATTTCTGAAATTGGCCAAGTGGGCCCTGGGACTAATTTTGGGTTTATTTGGAACATTTGTAGATACTATAAGTGCGTTTCAGTTTTCAAAGAAAAAATTCAAGAAACTTAGGGACTGCCTGTAGACGCAGTAAATCGTTCAACTCTTCAGCATTAAATCGAGTAAGGATCCCTCACCCTATTCTTTATCATAAAACTGAAGTTTAAATAAATAATAATGTGGTATTTTGTGCAATTTTAGTAAACATGTATAATTAATTACGGATTGCTAATGGAGTCAGAACCAGAAATTATCTACAGCTGTTGTTGATTATTTTTATAGTTTGCTTGCATGATGGTATCTTATTTATTTATTTTATGGCTTTGAATGCATGTATGGTGTATTTTACGTGTTTACTCCTGAATCAAAAAAAATAAAGTTTAAACGGTAAAGAAATTGTATGATTAAATGATTAGATGAAAAGGCAGCCTTACCAGATATCTTGGGAGATGATGAATGAACATGATACATAGGGAACCCTACCGCAAATGTTGTCTCATACCAGATAAGGTATAGGGACGGCCCACTTCACCTTCATACCGGACGGGGTATTGAAGTTTAATATTTTGGCGCTCATACCGAAGAAGGTATGGGGATGGCCTCGTAATTGAGATTGTTAAAGGAAAGGGTTCACGTGTAGCGGGGACATCCCTTTGAACCCCCACGGATACTAGTAGGCTGGTGAAAAGAGAAACAGTTATGGTTTGGCATATTGTTAATGGATATGGATTTATAATACATTCTATGTTGCTGATGGTTCATGAAATTATGACCTGTATGGTATTATTATTTTTTATAGGTTGTTTATATAAATTCCACTATGGTAAGTGAACGAGAAATGATTTTATGATTGATAAATGAATTTACTAAATTTAATGCTCCATTAGTAGTTTTTAATTTTATACCAACCTTTACTTTTGTGTCGGTGATATAGTGTGATATCCTTACTGGGTTAGTGTAGCTCATCCTTTATTAACCATTTTAGATAAAGAGGACCTGGTTCCAGAAACTGATCCCTAAGAAGAGCGAGTAGACGCTAGATATTTTTTATTTTTTATTTGTTTCCTTATTTCTCGTGTTTCTTTCAAAGAATTAATTCTGTAATGCTATTTAATACTTTTAAGTTATTGTGTAAGGAATGTAAACCTTAGCACTTTTATTTTGCTTCCATACTTAAATTATTATATATTTCCTTTTGGATTTCTGAGGTCGTTACATATATGCACATTACTCAGCATAACATGTAGTGGATTTGCACCTCCACTTTTATTAGTTAACGTATTATGGTAGAGCCTGTAATCCGTAGTATTAAGGAGGCAGAAGAGTTGGTCATTTTTGTACCTTTTGCAAGTAATGGAAGTGTTTCTTTCCACTAATGAGCCTTGATATGCTGTTTAATAGTTTACAGCAAGCTTTAGTATTTGATTTTGTACATCTATACAAATAGGAGATCTTGTATGTATTCATTCTGCCCATAAAAGTCTTGGGACAAATGAAAAATTGAATGATTTTTTCCTTCTATATAAATCAGAGATCTTGTACATATTCCTTATACCTATAAAAGTCGTTTGACAAATGACAGAAACTCAAACAAGTGAACTAAGTCATAAAGTTATAAAAGTAATAAGTATCTTAATAGTAGTTTATTTTATCACAAGACTTAATGTTTTGGAATAGTATATTGAATTACTAATTGCATCTCTATGCCACCAATCCCAGCTACTTAATATTAATTGATAATTTCATCTTTTATATATAGATATATATATTTATACATTCATTTATACATAATGTGAGGAAAAAATTGAGGCTAAAAATTAGTTTTGAGCCTAAAATTTGAGGTCAAAATGAACAGACAACGTAATGTGAGAGAAAAAAAATGTTGACTGTGAGCTAAGAGGAACAGAGAACAAATTGATTTTTTGAATAGAAATGCTTCTAGGGAGGATGATTTTTTTATTTTTAAGCTCTAATAGACCATGTGATGGAATAATTTTTTTTTATGTATAATTATTTTTTAAAATTTCATACAAGGTCAGTAATAAGTTAAAACTAACTTAAAAAACTTACAAATGTATCACATTAGTTAAATTTATAAGTCACTAATAAGTTAAGTTAATGTTACAAAGTAAAGTTTGTATGAATATGCAATCAATTTAAAGGCTCATAAGGTGCTAAATATTGTGACCATGTAAACCTTTAGTTTACAGTTTAAAATGTTTTCATTATCGACTATATTTTTTATATTACCTGATGTAGGATGTTAAATTATATTTTACAATTTTCAATAACCATTATATCATGTTTATGATATTATATTTTAACCGATTTTTATATATTGTATATAAATATATGATTTAAACTAAAATACATTAAAATAACTAATCACATTATTAAGAAAAACGACAGGACATTGAGATTGTGCATAGATTATAGGGAGCTGAATAGAGTTATAGTCAAAAATAAGTACCCTCTCCCTAGAATTGATGATCTCTTTGACCAATTATAAGGTGCACCAGTCATTTCTAAGATTAACCTACATTTAGGGTATCATTAGATAAAGATAAAAGCTGCAAACATTCCCAAGACAGCTTTTTAGACTAGGTATGGGCATTATGAATTTCTTGTCATACCGTTTGTGTTAACGAATATACCTGCAATCTTTGTGGACCTGATGAATAGGCTCTTTAGATCATTTTTTGATCAATTTGTTATGCTCTTCATTGATGACATCTTCGTCTACTCTAAAAGCAAGGAGGAACATATTTCGCATTTGTCTCAAGTTTTATAGGTTTTTAGAGAAAAAAAAGTTGTATGCAAAGTTACGTGTTGTTTTTGACTTGATCAGGTTGCCTTTCTGGTACATGTAATATCAAAAGATGGTGTGTTAATTGATCCCCACAAAATTGAGACCGTGGTAGATTGAAAACAACCTACTACAGTCAAGGTTATCAGAGGATTTTTAGGATTAACTGGGTATTACCGTAGATTTGTGAAGGGATTCTCAAAGATTGTAGCTCCTCTTATTCGACTTACAAAGAAGGATGTCAAATTTGAATGAGATAAAGCATGTGAGAGAAGTTTCATAGAGCTCAAGACACGATTGACCACTACGCCCTGTATTAGTTCTACGGAATGGAACTGGTGGATATACAATATACAATGATGCTTCTTATTAGGAATTGGGATGTGTACTAATGAAGCATAGATGGGTCATAACTTATCAATCAAGACAACTGAAGATACATGAACAAAATTACCCCACTCATGACTTGGAGCTTGCTGCGATTTTTTACGCGTTGAAACTTTAGCACCATTATTTGTATTGTAAGACATTCAAGATCTATACTAACTATAAAAGTTTAAAATATATATTTACTCAAAAGAATCTCAACATGCGCTAGAGGTGATGGATAGAACTCCTAAAAGATTATAACTATAAGATCTTGTATCATCCAAGCAAGAGTAATGTAGTAGCTGATGCACTTAATAGAAAGAATATAGGTACACTTGCTTATATGATGGTTTCTAGAGTGGAAGCTGTTACAGGCTATGCGGGAAATTCAACTTCATGATCAGGCTGAAGGTGTTTATTTGACTAGTTTAAATGTCCAACCTGTAATGCTTCAATATATCAAAGATGCCCAGTTGACAAACTCCACATTGTTGACCATTAAGGACAAAGAGCAAGGTTTGAAGCCAAAGCTCAGAGTGTAAGATGATGGGTTATTATAACACTACAGTCACCACCGCAATAAATTGTACTTGGAGAACTCCTATTTATCCGGCCCTTAAGGCTACCTAAACTCATTTAATTTTATTTGCAGTTTTATATCATAATTTATAATTTCAATCTTATGCCACTTTCATTATTTGATTCTATTTAGTTTTAATTTTTTTATCTATTATTATTTAATTTATTATTATTTTATTTATTTTGATTTATTATTATTAATGTTATTTTTTAAAAAAATTAATTTTGAAAAGAAAACGAAAAAGGGGGGAAAATCTCGTGGCAAAATACTCACGAGAGAGGGTAACCCACGCGAGCACTGCACACTATGCACATGCGTTCGTGCATAACCAGGCGCAGGATGTGTGCACAGTGTGCACGTCCCATCTACGTGAGGTGCAGGGTCAGTCCTACATGTGCATCTTGTCACACACAGGCAGACTTGTTCGTGCGCATCACGTGACACACAGACAGGGTCAGGCGTTGCACACTATGTGTATATCGTCCACGCAGTAGGCTTGCGTGCAGTGCCCTAGTGCATTGTAGGACCTCTGCACACGCAGTCTAGCTCCTACATGTGGTAGTGAAGCCCGACGCTACATGCTAGGGCTGCAGTGCGTGCAGACCGAGTGAGACACACAACTGCCTCAGGTAGCATGACGCCACCCTTCTTGGGCAGTGTGCTGCCGCTTAGGGTGTGACGTTGCTAGTGGAGGAAAAAGATTTTCCTCCACTTTTCGTGCCGCATCAAATCGTCATTTTCCATTCAAGACTCTCTATCTTCACTAGATTTTGCCATTTGGTGCAAATTCAATGGTCCTATTTTCTATATATAAGGACCCTTCCCCTCATTTTTCTCATCACTTCCATTTCATTTTTCCACCTTTAAAGAGTTTAGAGAGAGAGAGTGATCAAGAGAGAGAAGGACAATAGGAGAAGAAGAACGGTGTAGAAAAACTTTGAGGTTCTGGGAAGGAACTGAGTATTTCTTTAAATGTCTTAAAGAGTATTTCTAAAAAAATTAAAATAATGAATCTGTGATTTTGTGTAGTTTGCATGTTCTATATTTAGTAATTCTAATAAAGTGAATTATTCTTGATTTCAAGCATGCTATGTGATTTGTAGGCACTTGATAATTTGCATATAAATAAAATAATATGATACCAACGATGTTATCTAGAAAATAATTAACAAGAAAAGTGGAATGAAGCTTAAATGGTCCGAAGTGTGTATGTGTCTGTATTGACATGTATAATGCATCAAGTGCCTCGTTAGGCTTTTTATCTCTGAAGGGTATCTGTTTTTCCCTCCCCCATTTGGTCTGAAAAGGCATGAGAGGACTGCTCCCTGTAGATGATAGTGTACCCTTTGACAAGAGCAGTGACTTGAATATCTATCTGTTAGGGGTCACCTTTGGCTAAGTATTATCATGGCTATATAATATTTGGTAGGACGACTATGGTCGATACGGCTTTAGTCATAGACATACCATGGTTTGGCAAGCTTGAAATGTGCTTGAGCAAATTGCTGTTATTTGTATCTGATTTGGTCATTCCACATGGGTATTAAAAAATTCGTATCTTCCCTTAGAGATGGAAGTCGGAACAACTTCGTGAAGCATGACACGAAAATCTGAATATTTCATTATTTATTTTATTTTCTCTATTATCAAGTATGATGTTTGATTTTGATTATGGTGGCTATAACATTTTCTTAATAAATAAATTTTTTTCATAAGGGAGGATAGGACTCTGACATGACCTAATGGTAAGTATTTATGGTATAATTTTTCATCTTTTAAATTTTACGATGTTATTTAAATATTGTTTTCCTTACTGAGCATATAGAACTAATTTTTTCCATGCCCTCCCACCAGATGAGGAAGATAGTGAGGAACTGTCTACTGACCTACCCCTTGAAGTCTATGAGGATCCCGTTGATCTGCAAATCCTGAGTGCATGATTGTTCTTGCACTCTGATAAGTCCAATAATAACATAATCATAGAAGTGGCCCTCTTTTTCCTTTGATATTTTGTATTTTGTTGCCACTTTTTGCCTCAGTTATATATATATATATGTAAGGAATTTGTAACAATTTACTCTGCTGCATATAATCTCTATTATGCACTCGTAATCTATTTCTTTATCTGACATCCTCATGCCTTGAATAGCATTTGGATGTCATAGATTGTATCAGAGCACTTAAGCAGATCAAATCCCTTACAACTGAAGCCATAAGTAGAAAGACCTTTAGGATATTTAGAAAAATAAGTCATTTTTTCCAAATTAGACCACCGACTCGTGTCTTCCTTTCTTTTGTAGGAATGATGTAAGGGAGACCTTCCGTATAACATACCAAAAGACTCGAGGACTAAGACCATCCAACCAGGGTTGAGTTTACCAAACTCTTATAAGCTATCCAAGGATTAACCACTGTCATAGGATAGAACAAAGCTAACCCTTATCAACACCCTGCCCTAGAGTACCGAACAGCTGAGAGATCCATCTCTTACAACATAGCGGAGTTTAAGAAATTTAAGTTGCCATACTTTGAAGGTGGCCTTGATCCCTTAGTAGCCAAAACCTGGATCTTGTAGATAGAGAAGTTTTTCTCTGTCTTAGACCTAATCGAGGAACAAAAAGTCCCCCTAGCAGCCTTTATGTTGAATGATGAAGCAAAAAATTGGTAGCGACTTAAGAAGGAAGTCCTTTCTACCCCTACCACCTGGGAAGCTTCCATGGATGCATTCTTTGATAACTTTTTCTTAGCCTATGTCCGAGAGAAGAAGGAAGAGGAATTTTAGGAGCCTTGCCAAAGAAATCTGACGATTCTCTGATATGCAGCCCGATTTATCCAACTGTCTAGGTTCGCCCCTCTAATAGTCACCCCTAAAAGTCGTAAAGTTAGGAAGTTTTTAAAAGGCCTTTGTGCCGATATCTATGACTGATTATAATGGAGAGACCCAACTCGTATGTAGAGTTGCTAAAACATGCCCAGTTGCCTAAAGACCTCATCTCGATAAGGCACCAATACATTATCTAAGTCCATACCCAACAACAACAACCCAATAACCCAGAAGAAGATTGTCCGACCCAGTAAGTAGCCACCCTGATAAACAAACCTGAGTTACCCTTCCCCCTACCCTACCTCCACCTACTGGATAACCTACACGACCTTCCCAACCATGTCAATATTGTGGTCAATCGCATGGTGATCTGCCTTTCTGGCGTATCAATCACGCCTGTTATCAGTATAAAAGCACTCAATATTTTATAAAAGACTACCCTCAGCGGTCGAAGGACTTGTCTAGACCTATAGCCCAGGGTCGTGTGTATTACCTAGATGAACCCGGTGCGTTCCCTACTCTTGTCCTTATATAGGGTATGTTTTCTATTCATAATACTTCTGTCAAAGCTTTGATCGATACAGGTACTACTCACTCTTTTATCTCCTGTGCATTTGGTTGTAAATTTGATATTAGGCCAGAATCTTCAAAAGAAATATTAACTGTAAAGACTCCCTCTAGAGGATTACTAGAAGCCCACTGTGTGTATAAAAATTCTAAGATACAAGCTTCGAAAATAAAAGTATTTATAGACTTAATACTCTTAGATTTCTCAGAGTTTAATGTTATTCTAGGAATGGACTGGTTAGAAAAATATGGAGCAATTATTGATTGTAAAAGTAAAGTTGTAACACTACAATCCCTGAAAAAGAAACAAAAATCAATTTTCTATTATTTTCCCCCTAACAATTGAATAAACAGAAATATAGATGTTGATCCTACTGTGTATTCCATTCCTATTGTTTGCAACTTTCTAGAAGTTTTTTTCATCAAATTACCTGGTCTACCTCCCTCGTGAGAGGCAGAATTTTCTATCGAACTACTATTTGAAACTCAACCAATTTCAAAACCTATTTATCGCATGAGTCATTTTGAGCCCATAGAACTTGAAAATCAGTTTTCTGAGCTACTTGGCTAGAAGTTTATTCCCCCTAGTCACTCCTATTTGGGCGCTCCAGTATTATTTATGAAAAAGAAGGATGGCTCCATTAGACTATGCGTGGACTATCGAGAACATAATCGAGTAACAATAAAGAGTAAGTATCCCCTACCTCGAATCGACGACCTTTTCAACCAATTGTAAGAAGTCACGATCTTCTCCAAGATCGATCTCAAAATGGAATACTACTAGCTGAGAGTCAAGAAAGAAGATATTTTGAATATTCCTTTTTAGTATAGATACGGTCTATATGAGTTCAAGGTGATGAAGTTCGGGTTAACTAATGCCCCCGCTACCTTCATGGATCTCATGAACAGGGTTTTTCCACATGCACTTGATCAGGACATCATTGTGTTCGTTGATGACATCCTAGTGTACTCCAAGAGAAGAACATGCAGTCCATATGTCTAAGGTACTAGGGACACTTCATCGGAACTAGCTGTTCGCTAAACTTAGCAAATGCTCCTTCTGGTTAGATTGAGTTTTTTTTCTTGGTCATGTGATTTTGAGTAAAGGAGTTTCCATGGATCCGACCAAGGTTGAAACAATAATTAATTGGAATTCGCCCACCAATGTTGCTGAGGCAAGTAGTTTCCTTGGCTTGGCAGGTTACTATCGGTGATTCATCGATGGGTTTTCTAAGATTACTACTCCGTGAACTCAACTCACTCAAAAGGGTGTACCGTTTATTTAGAATTATGAACGCGGTGAAAGCTTTATGGAATTAAAGCATTGTCTTACCTCTGCTCCAGTGTTGATCCTCCCTGACAATTCTATAGGATTTTAGGTCTACTACAATGCATATCATATTGGCTTGAGATGGGTTTTGATGTCGCATGATAAAGTGGTCGCTTATAGATCCCGATAATTGAAACCCCATGAGCGGAACTACCCTACTCACGACTTTGAGTTGGCGGCCATTATCTTTGCCTTGAAGATATAATGTCATTACCTGTTTGGTCCGACCTTTGATATTTATACTGACCACAAAATCTTGAAGCACATCTTCTCGCAAAGGGAGTTGAACATGAGATAGAGACACTGGATGGATCTCTTGAAGGACTATGACTTCAAAATCATCTACCATCCAGTAGAGGAAACGTACTCGTTGATGCACTAAGCAAAAAGAAGTACGCAGTGTTGGCCCAAACCATGACCTCCAGTTGGAAGTTAGTAGATGCTATGCAGTCGCTCCACCTCAGCTACTATGGCAATGGTACCTATCTCACTCATATCCAAGCCTTGCCCGATCATTTCTTGAAGATTTGGGAAGCTTAGTCCACAAACTAGGAAATCACCAAGAATTTGACTAAATTTTTTTCTGACAAGTTTTATGATTTTAGACTCTCAGATGATGGGTTGTTTAGATTTTGGGACCGAATTTGGGTCCCTATTGCTGTTAGGATGGATGTTTTCAAGGCTGCCCATGCCTCCAAACTATCCATCCATCTCGGGAGTACAAGATGTACCAAGACCTGAAGTGCCAATATTGGTGGCTGGGAATGAAGAAGGACATTGTTGACTATGTCTCTCGATGCCTTACATGCTAGAGGATTAAGCTAGAATACTAGAGACTCGATGATTTGTTACAGGGCCTCTCAATTCTAAAATGGAAGTGGGAGCATGTAACCATGGATTTTTTCACCGGACTACCCATGACCTATTTTAATTGTAATGCTATTTGGGTCATTGCTGACATACTAAGCAAGACCGCCCATTTCTTACCCATCAAGACCATTGACTCCACCCACAAATTAGCCTGCCTTTATGTCGATGAAATTGTTCGACTCCATGGTATTCCCTCATCCATTGTGTCCAATTGAGATCTTCGATTCACTTCCCACTTTTGGGACAGCTTTCTAAAAGCTCCTGGGTCTAGATTGTACTTTAGTATCACTTATCATCCCCAAACTAATGGTCAATCAGAACGTACTATCCAGATGTTGAAGACATGTTGCATGCTTACGTCTTTAACTTTGGCGATAACTGGTATGAGTATCTTCCCCTACATGAATTTTTTTATAATAACAATTATCATTTCAGCATCGATATGGCTTTGTATGAAGGCCTATACAGTAAGTCTTGCCGTTCTCCCAATTGCTGGAGTGAAGTTAGAAACTAACGTCATTTGGGACCAGACTTCATCTAGGAGACTATTGAGAAAGTCGCAATCATCTGTAGGAACTTGATTACTACCCAGAGTCGCTAGAAGAGTTACACTGATAATCATAGGCGACCCTTGGAATTCATCGTTGGAGACCAAGTCTTCCTTAAGGTTTTTCCCTACAAGAGAAAAATGCCATTCGAAAAAAGAGGGAAGCTGAACCCCCGTATGTGGGACATTTTTGGATCGTGGAGCGTATTGGACTCATAGCATACCGCCTTACTTACCTTAAGTGTTTGTGGGTCTACATGATGTTTTTTATGTCTCCATGCTCAAAAGGTACCACCCTGACCCTTCTCATATCATTCCTCACGTTGAGACGTAGGTACAAGCCAATATGACCTACGAGGAACTCCCAATAGAAATTCTTGATTAGACTGACAAAGTTTTAGGCAATAAGACGATCCCCATTGTGAAGGTGCAATGGCAGCACCATACTCTGGAAGAGGCAACATGGGAGTTGGAAAGCGACATGAGGAAAAAGTTTCTAGACCTATTTGAGACAAATTTGGGAGACAAAATTTTTTAAGGTGGGGGGATGCAACTTCCCACTGTGCTAAATTTTATTTGGAGAACCCCTATTTATTGGGGTCTTAAGGCCACCTGAACTCATTTAATTTTATTTTGCAGCCTTATATCGTAATTCATAATTTCAATCTTATGCTGATTTCATTATTTGATTTTATTTAATTTTTATTTTTATTTAATATTATTTTATTTATTTTGATTTATTATTATCAATGTCATTTTTTAAAATAATTAACTTTTAGGAGAAAATGAAAAAAAGGAGAAAATTCCACGAGAGAAGATCATCCGCACAAGCACCGCGAACTATGTGCATGCATGCACGGGCGACCAGGCGCAAGACTTGCGCATAGTGCGCACGTCCCATCCACGCAAGTGCGGGCCCAATCTTGTGCCTGCGTCTTGTCGCGTACATGTGAGCCCGTTCGTGCACGTCATATCGGACGCTAACTGGGCTAAGTGCCACACACTGTGCGCGCACTATCTACCAGTAGACCTACATAGATAGGCCTGCGTGTGGCGCCCTAGCGCGCCATAGGCCTTATGCGTGGTATGGTAGCCCGTCGCCTGCAAGTTAGGCCTACAACGCACATTGGTCGGGTGAGGCACACTACTACCTCGGGCAGTGTGCTGCCGCTTGGGGTGTGTCGCAGCCGATGGAGGAAAAAAATTTCTTTTATTTTTTGTGCCACATCAAATCATCATTTTCCATTCAACACTCTCTCTCTTCACTGAATTTTTTCATTTGGTGAAAATTTGACGATCTCTATTTTTTATAAATAAGGACCCTTCCTCCCATATTCTCATCACTTCAATTTCATTTTTCCACTTTCTAAGAGTTTAGAGAGAGAGAGAGTGACAAAGAGACAGAAGGAGAGGAGGAGAAGAAGAATGGTATAGAAAAAATTCGAGGTTTTGGTAAGGAATTGAGTATTTCTTTAAACATCTTAAGGAGTATTTTTAGAAAAATTAAAATAATGAATATGTGATTTTGTGTTGTTTGTATGTTCTATGATTAGTAGTTCTAATAAAATGAATTGTTTTTTATTTCAAGCATGCTATGTGATTTATGGGCACTTGATGGTTTGCATGTAAATAAAATAATATGAAACCGGTGATGTTATCTAGAAAACAATAAAAAAAAAAAAGAAAAGTGGAATCAAGCCTGAATGGTCTGAAGTGTGTATGTATTCGTATTGACATGCATAATGCATCAAGTGTGTCATTAGGCTTTTTATCTCTGAGGGGTATCTATTTGCCCCTCCCCCATCTAGTCTGAAAAGATGTGAGCGGATCGCTCCCTATGAATGACGGTGTACCCTCTAACGAGAGTAGTGACACAAATATCTATTAGGAGTAACTTTTAACAAAGTACTGTTGTGGCTAAAGAATATCTGATAGAACCATTATGGTCGGTATGGCTGTGGTCATAGTCGTACCATGGTTTGGTAAACCTGAAATATGCATGAGCAAATTTTTGTTATTTGTATCTAATCTGGTCATTCCACATGAGTAGTCAAAAATTCGTATTTGTCCTCAGAGATGGAAGTCGGAACAACTTCACAAAGTATGACACAAAAATTTGAGCATTTCATGATTTATTTAATTTTCACTATTTTCAAGTATGATGTTTGATTTTAATTGTGGCTATTATAATATTTTCTTAATAAATAAATTATTTTTATAAGGTAGGATAGGACTCTGACATGACCTAATAATAAGTATTTATGATATAATTATTTATCTTTTAAACCTTATGATGTTATTTATATACTGTTTTCCTTATTGAGCATATGGAACTCACTCTTTTCATGCCTCCCCCCAAATGATGAAGATATTAAGGAACTGTCTACTGACCTGCACTTTGATAAGTCCAATAGCATAATGATAAAAGTGGCCCATTTTGTATTTTGATATTTTGTATTTTGTTGCCATTTCTGTCCTCAGTTATATATATATGTATGTGTGTGTAATTGGAACTCATATATTTTATAAGGGATTTGTAACAATTTGCTTCACTACATATAATCTTTATGATGCACTCATAATCTATTTCTGTATCTGATACCCTCATGCCTTGAATAGCATTTAGAATGTCACAGTTACTCAGATTTAATGATAGAGTGTGTGTTCTCGATAATGGTGAACTAAAGAAAGACATTTTGATTGAGTCTCATTGCTCCAAATTTGCCATGCATCCAAGTACTACTAAAGTGTATAAGAATTTAAGACCCCAATTTTGGTGGAATGGCATGAAAAAAAAAAGACATTGTTGAGTATGTTTCCAAATGGCTTACTTATTAGTTGGTGAAAGTAGAACAATAGAGTCCTGGTGGACCCCTCCAACTTTTGCCAATTCTCGAGTGGAAATGCAAACATATCACCATGACCTTTGTAATTGGATTGCCTAGGACCCGAACAGACCATGATGCTATCTAGGTGATTGTGGATAGGTTAACCAAGTCCTCCCACTTCCAAGCAGTGAAAATGATAGACTCCTTGGATAAGTTAACTAGAACTTATATCTACGAGATTGTAAGACTACATGGGATTTTGGTTTCAGTGGTTTCTAATAAAGATCTTATATTTAACTCTAAGTTTTTAACAAGTTGTTAGCAAGCCATAGGCACCCAAATATCCTTCAACACTGCTTTTCATCCTTAGACAGATGGACAATCAGAGATAACCGTTCGCATTTAGGAGGATATGCTATAAGCATATGTTTTAGACTTTGGCAGATCTTGGGATGATCATTTGCCACTAATAGAATTTTTTTATAACAACCGCTATTAGGTAAGCATTGGTATGGCCACTTATGAAGCATTGTGTGGCCGACCCTGTATATCACCCATTTGTTGGGAAGAATTAGGGGAAAGAAAGTTAATTGGCCCAAAGTTAGTAGACGAAACTACTGCAAAGATTTTTAAGATCAGAAAGAACGTTAAGTAGCCTAAAGTAGACAAAAAAACTATGTTCATAACAGAAGAAGGGACCTAGAATTCGAGGTAGGTGATCATGTCTTTCTACAGATCATGCCTCTCAAAGGCATTGGAAGATTTAGGAAGAAGGGAAAGCTAAGCCCTCGATTTATTTGCCCATTTGAGCTTTTAGCGAGAATTGGAGCAACTATATACCAACTAGCATTGCCTCCAGAGCTATCTCGAGTTCACAATGTATTCCATGTATTAATGCTGCAGAAGTACAATCTTGATCCATCTTATATGATACCTTATAAGCCAATTTCAATCCTAAAGGATCTATCCTATGAAGTAGTTCTTGTCGATATCTTGGACCGGAAGGAGAAGGTGCTTAAGAACAAAGTGATTTCCCTAGTCAAGGTCTTGTGGCAGAACTATGCTTAAAAGGAAGCCACTTGGGAGCTAGAAATGAAATTTCAAGACAAGTATTCACATCTATTTAATATTTTGTAATTTAGATTAACTTTATGTAATGATATTTTATATTAATAAAATAAATTTTGATGACCAAATTTTTCTAAGGGGGGAGATTGTAATAGATTAAAACAACATAATTTTGGAAAACCCCAAACGGCACCGTTTTGGATAAAAAAAAAAGAGAACTAAAGGCATACACCCCTTTGATGGAAAAAGAAGACGAAGAGACTTGCACACCGGAGAGGAAGGGGCGTGTAGGAGTCCCCTTTTCCTATTATAAAAACAGAAAGAGTTAAAGGGAGGGGGAGAGTTGCGTGAGAAAAAAAAGAATAAGAGTTGTGCGAATAGAGAGAAAGGGAGTTTTTCGTAGAGAGAGAAAAAAAGGTCGTAATAGATTCGACTTGTGTGAGGTGGATCGCGGCAAAAATAAACAAAAGGTGAGGCAACTTTGCCTATGTGCATCTGAACTGCAAGGAAAAAGCGATGACAAGATGAACTGGTCGAGGAAGAAGAACATGTGTGCGGCAGTTGTATTAAAGAAGGCATGTCGATCTGTGCACAAGACATTTGCTTGAGCCCATCCAATGGCAAGGATCTACGTGCGGGAGGGAACTAAGTAGATCTGATCACGCACATTGATTCTGTGGCAGTTACAAATCGGGTAACAGCGGCATATGGAGGTTTCCAACGACGACGTGCGTACATTCTGATGACAGTGTGGTAGAGTGGTACATGGAATACATTGTGTGATTTGCATGTTCAATGTTTAGTAGTATTAGTAAAATAAATTGTTCTTGATTTCAAGCATGCTATGTGATTTGTAGACACTTTATGATTTTCATGTAAATAAAAAAAATATAAAATCGATAAGATATCTAAAAAATAAATATACAAAAAAAGAGAAAAAAAGTGGAATGAAACCTGAATGGTCCGAAGTACGTATGCATTTGTATTGATATGCATAATGCATCAAGTGTCTCGTTAGCCTTTTTATCTCTAAGGGGTATTTATTTTTCCCTCCCCATATGGTCTGGAAATACATGAGAGAACCGCTCGCTATGGATGATGACGTACCTTTTGATGAGAGCGATGACGAAAATATTATTAAGGGTCACTTTTGCCTAAGTACTATCGTGACTATAGAATATCTGATAGGACCACTATGGTCAGTACGATCGTGGTCGTAGATCATACCATGGTTTGACAAGCCAAAAATGTACTTGAGCAAATTATTGTTATCTGTATCTGTATCTGGTTATTCCACATGGGTAGTTAGAAATCCGTATCTGCCCTCAAAGATGGAAGTCGAAACGACTTCGCAAAGTATGACATGAAAATCTGAGCGTTCATGATTTATTTAATTTTTCTCTATTGTCAAGTATACTATTTGTTTTTTATTGTTGTGACTATGACATGATGTTTTTTAATAAATAATTTATTTTTTTAAGGTAGGATAGGACTCTCACATGACCTAATGGTAAGTGTTTATGATATAATTATTCACCTTTTAAACCTTATGATGCTATTTAAATACTATTTTCTTTACTAAGCATATAGAACTCGCTATTTCCATGGGGGCCCCCTCCTAAGATGAGGAAGATAGTGAGGGACCGTCAATTGACCTACCCATTGAAGTCTATGAGAATCCCATGGATCTTCAAACCTTGAGTGCATTATTATTTCTGCACTCTGATGAGTCTAATAGCATAATGATAGAAGTGGCCCTTTTTTTATTTTGATATTTGTATTTTGTAGCCACTTCTTGCCTCAATTATATGTGTATTTGGAACTCATATATTTTATAATGGATTTGTGATAATTTGCTCTGCTGCATATAATTTTTATCATGCACTCATAATCTATTTCTGTATCTGACGCCCACATACCTTAATTAGCATCTAGAATGTCACAGATTGTATTAGAGCAGTTATGCGGACAAATTCCCTTACAACTGAGGCCATAGGTAAAAAGACCCTTAAGACATCTAGGAAAATAAGTCATCTTTTCTAAATTAGACCACCAACTCGTGTCTTCCTTTCTTTTATAGGAATAATGCGAGAAAGACCTTCCATAGAATGTACCGAAAGACCCAAGGCCCAATACCATCCAACCAAGGTCAAGTTTACCAAAATCTTCCAACCTATCTAAGGATTGATTGTAGTTGTAGGACAAAATCAAGCCCAACCCTACCCCAGAGTACTGAACAACTGAGAAGTCCACCTCTCATAACATAGTAGAGTTTAGGAAAGTTAACCCACTACAATTCGAAGGTGGCCCTGACCCCTTAGTAACCAAAGCCTAGATCATGTAGATAGAGAAATTTTTCTCTGTCCTAGACCTAACTGAGAAACAAAAGTCCTCATAGCAGCCTTTATGCTGAATGGTGAAGCAGAACACTAGTGGATACTTAAAAAGGAAGTCTTTCCTACCGTTACCACCTAGGAAGTTTTTATGGATGCATTCTTTAATAAATTTTTCTCAGCTTATGTTTGAGAAAAAAAGGAGGAGAAATTTCAGGACCTCCGCCAAGGGAGTCTGATAGTTTCCCAATATGCAGCTCGATTCGTCCAACTATTTAGATTTACCCCTCTAATGGTCACCTCAAAATTCGTAAAGATAGGAAATTTTTGAAAAGCCTTCGTGCTGACATTTATGATCGAGTTACAATGCTAAGACCCAGTTCGTATACACAGGTGCTAGAACATGCCCAACTGGCCAGAGACCTCATCTCGGACAAACACCAATGCATTGGCTGAGTTTCTAACTAATAACCATAACCCTAATAACCTAAAAGAAGATTATCTGACCTAATAAGTAGCCACCCCAATAAACAAACCTGAGTTTCCCTTCCCCCTGCCCTACCTCTAGCTACTAGACATCCTGCCTGACCTTCCTAGCCATGTGAACATTGTGGTCACTCGAATGGTGAACAACCCTATCGGTGTATCAATCACGCCTGTTATCGTTGTGGAAGCACCCAACACTTTATAAAGGACTACCCTCAGTGGCTGAAAGACGTGGCCAGACCTGTGGTATAGCATCGTGTGTACCACTTAGATGAACCTGGTGCTCTCCCCACTCCCATTCTTATCCAGGTTATTTCTATTCATAATGCTTCTGCTAAGGCTTTGATTGATATGGGTGCTACTCATTCTTTTATCTCTTGTGCACGTACTTTTAAACTAGATATTAGTCTGAAACCTTTAGAGAAAATATTAATGTTAGAGACTCCTTCTAGGGGATTACTAGAAGCTCACTATGTATATAAAAAATTGCAAGATAAATGCTTTTGAAATAGAAGTATTTATAGACTTAATACTACTAAACTTCTCAGGATTTGACGTGATCCTAGGAATGGATTGGTTAGAAAAATATAGAGCAATTATTGATTGTGAAAGTAAAGTTATAACCTTGCGATCTCTGAAAAAGAAATAAAAATCTATTTTTATCCTTCCTAACTATTAAATAAATAGGAGTATGGATGTTGATCATGCTGTATATTTTATACTAGTTATTTGCAACTTTCTGGATGTTTTTCTCGTCGAACTACCTGGTCTACCTCCGCCACGAGAGGTAGAATTTTTAATCTAACTGCTACTCTAAACCCAACCAATCTTGAAACGTGTCTATCGCATGAGTTGTGCTGAGCTCACAGAACTAGAAAACTAGCTTTCTGAGCTATTATGATAAAAGTTTATTCGCCCTAGTCATTCCCATTAGGGTGCTGTAGTATTATTGAGAAAAAAGAAGGATTGCTCCCATAGACTATGCGTTGACTACCGGGAACTCAACTGAGTAACAGTAAAGAGAAAGTACCCCTTACCTCAAATCGACGATCTTTTTGAACAATTACAAGGAGCTACAGTCTTTTCCAAGATCGACCTCAGATTGGGATACTATTAGCTGAGAGTCAAGGAAGAAGACATTCGGGTTAACTAATGCCCTTGCTACCTTCAAGGATCTCATGAACAGGGTTTTTCAGCATGCACTGGATCAGTACGTCATTGTATTTATTGATGACATCTTAGTGTACTCCAAGAGCCTAAAGGAATATGCAGTCCACTTATCTGAAGTGCTAGGGACACTTCACTATAACTAACTATATGTTAAACTTAGCAAATGCTCCTTTGGTTGGATATAGTTTCCTTCCTCAGTCATGTAATTTCGAGTGAAGGCATTTTCGTGGATCCAACCAAGGTTGAAACAATGATTAATTAGAATCGACCCACCAATGTTGCTGAGGTACATAGTTTCTTTAGCTTGACAGGTTGCTATTAGCGATTCATCGATGGATTCTGTAAGATTACTGATTCTTTGACCTAACTCACTCGAAAGGGCATACTATTTGTATAGAATTACGAATGTGGTGAAAGCTTTATGGAATTGAAGCATCATTTTACCTCTACTATGGCGTTGATCCTCCTTAACAACACTGGAAGATTTTAGGTCTACTATGATGCATCTCATATTGGCTTGGGATGCATTTTGATGCAGCATGGTAGAGTGGTCGCTTATGGATCCCAACAGTTGAAACCCCATGAGCAAAACTACCCTACTCAAGACCTGGAGTTGGCGGCCATCATATTTGTCTTGAAGATATGGTGTCATTACTTGTTTGGTTAAATCTTTGAGATTTACACTGATCACAAAAGTTTGAAGTACATCTTCTTGCAGAAGGAGTTAAACATGAGACAGAGATCCTGGATAGATCTCCTGAAGGACTATAATTACAAGATCATTTACCACCCTGGTAGAGGGAATGTAGTTGCTGATGCACTAAGCTGAAAGGAGCCCGCAATGTTGGCCTAAACCATGGCCTCCAATTAGAAGTTAGTAAATGCCACGCAGTCACTCTACCTCATCTACTATGAGAAAGTTACCTATCTTGCTTAGATCCAAGCCATGCTTGATCTTTTTATGAAGATTTAGGAAACTCAGTCCATGGACCAAGAACTCACTAAGAATCTGTATAAGTTCTTTTCTGATGAATTTCCTGACTTTAGGATCTCAAATGATGGGTTGTTTAGATTTCATAACCGAATTTTGGTTCTAGTTGCTGTTAGGATGGATGTTCTCAAGATTGCCCACGCCTCTAAACTGTCCATCCTTCTCGGGAGTACCAAGATGTACTAGGACTTGAAGCACCAATACTGGTGGTTGGGAATAAAAAAGGACATTTTCAACTACATCTCTAGATGCCTTTCTTGCCAAAGGATTAAGGCAGAACACTTGAGACCTGGCAGTTTGTTACAGGGTCTCCCAATTCTGGAATGGAAATGGGAGCATGTAACCATGGATTTTGTCACCAGACTACCCAAGGACTTGTTCTAGTCGTAATGCAATTTTGGTCATCGTTGACAAACTAACCAAGACTACCCATTTCTTGCCCATCAGAACTACTAACTCCACCAGTAGAATAGCTTGCCTTTATGTTGATGAAATTGTTTGACTCCATGGTGTTCCCTCATCCATTGTGTCTGATCGAGATCCTCAATTCACCTCCCACTTTTGGGATAACTTTCAAGAAGCTCTTAGGTCTGGATTGAACTTCAGCACCACTTATCATCTCCAAACTGATGGTCAGTCAAAACGTACAATCCACACATTAGAAGACATGTTATGTGCTTGTGTCCTTGACTTTGGCAATAATTAGCATGAGTATCTTCCTCTGTGTGGATTTGCTTATAAAACAGTTATCATTCCAGTATCAGCATGGCTCTATATGAAGCCCTGTACAGTATACCCTGCCGTTCTCTCACTTGTTGGAGCAAAGTCAGAAACCCGCATCATTTAAGACTAGACTTCATCTAATAGACTATTAAGAAGGTCACAATTATCCGTAAGAACTTGGCTACTACCCAGAGCCGCCTGAAGAGTTATGCTGATAGTCATAGGAGACCCTTGGAATTCATCATTGGAGACTGGGTCTTCTTTAAAATTTTCTCCTATAAGGGAAAGATGTGGTTTGGGAAAAGAGGGAAGTTGAGCCCTCGTTATGTGGGACCTTTTCGGATCATAGAGAGCATTGGACTCATAGCATACTGCCTTACTCTACCTAAGAGTTTACAAGTCTGTATGATGTTTTCCACATCTCTATGCTCAAAAAGTACCACCTCTCATATCATTCCTCACAATGAGACACAAATACAAGCTGATATGACCTACAAAGAATTCCCCATGGAGATTCTTAATTAGACCGATAAAGTCTTACACAACAAGACGATTCTCATGGTGAAGGTGTAGTGGCAGCACCATACTCCTAAAGAGTCAACATGGGAGTTGAAAAGTGAAAAAAAGTTCCCAGACTTGTTCGAGACAAATCTGAGGGCAAAAGGTTTTTAAAGTGGGGGGAATGTAACACTACCCTCACACCCTGCAAAATTTTATTTGGAAAACCCTATTTATTTGGGCCTTAAAGCTGCACTGGACTCATTTAATTTTATTTCGTGGCTTTACATCGTAATAATGAGCTGAGTTAGTGGAGTAGAAATCTTTGAAAAATTTTCAATAAACTTCCTGTAGTATCCAACTAAACTAAGGAAACTTCAGACTTTAGTCACCATTATAGGCCTTTTCCAGTTTACTACTAGTTCTACTTTAACTAGATCTACTGATATTTTATCCTTTGAAACTATATGTTCGAGGAAGGCAACCTCCTTCAACCAAAACTCACAATTTTTAAACTTGGCATACAATTTCTCCTTCCTAAGTATTCCAAGCACTATTGCCAAATGCTTAGCATGTTCTGCTTTGCTTCGTGAATAAATCAGTATATCATTAATGAAGACAATGACAAACTTATTCAAGAATGGTTTGAAAACTCTGTTCATCAAATCCATAAATGCTATAAGAGCATTTGTTAGACCAAAAAGCATGACTAAGAATTTGTAATGGCCATACATGGTCCTGAAGGCAGTCTTGGGAACATCCTCTTTCTTAATTTTTAGTTGATGGTATCCAAAATGTAGATCAATCTTTAAAAATACTTGAGCTCCTTGAAGTTGGTCAAATAGATCATTGATACGAGGCAACGAATACTTATTCTTTATGGTAACTTGGTTTAGTTACCTATAGTCGATACAGAGTCGTATAGTACCATCCTTCTTTTTCACAAATAGTACTAGAGGTCCCCATGGTGATACACTTGGTCTGATGAAACCCTTATCCAATAATTCCTACAACTGTTTCTTGAGTTCCTCTAATTCAGCTTTTGCCATTTGATATGGAGCCTTAGAGATAGGGCTTATACCAGGAATTAAGTCAATGAAGAACTTGATCTCCCGGTCTGTAGGTAAACCTTGAAGATCTTCTGGGAAAAACATCAGAAAATTCCTTCACCACTGGTATCTGTTGTAGATTGACTTCTCTACTTTTATTTTTCACTACGTAATCCAAATACCCTACACATCCCTTCTTAAGTAATCGTTGAGCTTGAATGCAAGATACAAGAAATGAATGTTGGGGCTCTCTAATCTCTTTGAATTTGAAAGCCTTATCATTAGGAACATCAAAGGTCACCATCTTCCCATGACAATCTATATTGGAATGGTATGCTGCCAACCAATCCATTCCTGGTATAATGTCAAAATCATGCACGTCTAGGAGTTTGAGATCTACTAGTAACTCTTTATTGGCAATCTCAACAATACATGCTTGGTAAACTGTACTAGTGGTCAAGTCCTTATTGGCTGGGGTAGAGACTACTAATACATATTATAAAGGTGACTGTTCAATATTCAGATGCTGAGAAAACTCGTGTGATGTAAAAGAGTGTAAAGATCTTAGGTCTATTAAAACTTTAGCCAAGGTACTAGAGATAGTGAGCATACCTTGGATTACATCCTGAGAGGATTGAGTGTCTCGCTTTATAATTGCATACACTCTTCCTTGAGTTATTGGTATGGTTTGCTCTTTATTGATAGGAAACTCTTTGATCTGATGTTGAGTACTACCATATCTGAAGCATCCATTTATCAACTTGTAGTAGAGTCTGCTACTGCGGTTCTTTCTACAATGGGGGCATATCTATTCTGGCCCTTGTGCTGGAATTAAGAGATCAGTTTTTTGCCTTTTATCAAGTTGTTGTGGCTCATAGACCTTTCTCTTACTATTTGGTATGAATGGTCGAACCAGCTGGATCTGTTGTGGCACTGAGTTTGTAGCTTCTTTTATAATCTGGGCTCGTTCCAGTGCTTTTTGTTAGTAATTAATCTTCCTAACTGAGATTTTATCCTAGATTTCCTTACGGAGGCCTCTCTGAAACTTTCGAGCTCTTAGACTTCCAACTGCTACTAAGTTCAGCACAAATTGGACAAGCTCTATAAACTTTTTGCATATTCTACTATTCTCATATTCCTTTGCTTTAATTCTAGGAACTCTATTTGCTTATATTCTCGAACAAAGTCAGGGAAATATTTTTTGTAGAATGTATCTCCAAATGTTTCCCAAAGGATCAGTGTCCTCAGGGATCCCTTTTTCAAGCACCACCAGTGTTCTACTACTCCCTTGAACATGAATGTGGCTAAATGTACCATTTTCTCTAAAGTGGGGTTGAGAACATCAAATATCTTCTCAAACTCCATGATCCACTGTTCAGCTAATATCAAGTTGATTGCTCTAGCAAATGATGGTGGGTTCATTCTCTTAAATCTTTCAATGAGTTTTTCATTATTTCCCTCCATCGGTTGGGTGTTACTGGTACTAGTGTTATTACAATTTGTAGCACTTTAGCTATGGACTACGTGTTGAGTTACCATTGTGGCCAAGCCTTCAAGTATACACATGAGTCTATCTAGACTCTGCTCAATCCGTTCTTCCAAAATTCGATGTGCCTGCTCTCTCAGTATCCTTGCCATTTCCTACATTCATTAAATTCAAATTTAGAGACATTTTCCTATGTTTCACAACTCTATCTAAGTCTTATGTAATCCTAAGCCTCGTATTCAAGAGATGTCCTAGAACCGTGCTCTGATACCACTTATCATGGACCATACCTTGTCTTGTAGGGTAATGACCGGAGCATACTTCCTTAAATCATATAGACTCGAGTTAAGTAAAATATCTTAACTTTATTAATAATAAAAGAGTCGCAAAAGCATTACATCCCTTAAATATAAATCATAAACATATATATGAAACAGTAACATTAATATCAGAGTCTAGACTTTAGAAATTTCCTTTATATCACCGGTTACTTTGCAGTGGTGTCTTCAGTATTTGGAGGGTGATAGGGGGTGAGATAAAATATCCTAATAAGCAATATTATAAAATCACAACATAGTACATGTAATATATAGTTTCTTTATACACAACAAAACATATATCATATAATATTTTCAAAATAGATACGAATCAGAAGATGAAGGCATAAATCAGAAAACAAATTCATGTTGTATTCTTCGTCACGATTATGGAGGATCAATCAGTTACCATACATTATATGTAGGCACAGATATTTATCACTAGTTCTCGAGGTTCCCAAACACGGAATGACATATATGAGTACCTTGAAACATTGTTACCCCCCAAACACAAAACGGTTAAGGCACGTAGATCATACTGTTTTCCCATATACCAGAACACAAAATGATTATGTGTGGGTACACACTTATCACTTTGCCAATACACCTGAACACGAAATGATTATGTACGGCCAAATTGAAGCCTACCATAATGTAGGTGCTTTTGGAATAACTTCTTTCCATAATGAGTGATGCAGGCATATCAAAATCACATTTTGAAAACACAAAACAAAATAACACCTATATCAAAATAAATTTTAAACAAATACTTACTTAGAAAATATGGAAGATAAATTAAACATAACACATTTTTATACTTAAAATACGTAAAATATCTCAAAACTACAGAGCCTATGAATCTATAATATCCATTTACCTTAGGTCCTTAGCAGTTGTAGTCTTAATTCTAGTAGAGTTCTGGCTTTATTTATGACTTTTTTCTGTAAAAATTTGTCAAAATTTTAGAATGATTTTTGGTCACTTTCTTGACTTAAAAATATCCAACATAATACTCAAAAACTAATCCCAAAAATTAAAGAGAAACTAAACTTTAAAACTTAAGAAAAAGCTTACCCCTTTTGATCGAGAGCCTTATTCCTCTTCTCTTCTTCTTTCCATGCTCTCATAAATTTAGCAGAGTTTTCCCAAGGTTTTTATCTAAAACCATAAAATACTCTAAAAAATCACACACTTCATACTTCCTCTTCTTCTTTCACTTCTATCTTTTTACTATTTTTCTCTCATCCAGAATGTCTCTTCCTCCCTTGTCCTATCCCCTATATATAGGAGTGGGGAGCCACAAGGGAAAGGTTTCCACCGTTTCGTCTTACTATTTCATTTAAAAGTTGTCACCTTTCATCATCTAAAAGGTTACCACTCTTTACATGTCATTTTATCTAAAAGGCCTTTTCACATGCTATTTCATCTAAAATGTTACCACTTTTGACATGCAGTTTCATCTAAAAAGTGATCACTTTTCACATGTCACTTCATCTAAAAGGTGATCACTTTTCACATGTCACTTCATCTAAAAGTTATCATTTTTTATTATGTCATTTTATCTAATAGTTACCACTTTTCATTGTACCACTTCATTTAAAAGATTCCCACCTTTTCCCATGCTTCTTTATGTTTATTCTAACTCCTTCATTTTTATCTATCCTTTTCTCGTTTGACTCTAAACTATGTCCTTAACCTTATTATATATTTTAAAGTACCTGCAAAGGTAAATTAAATATATCAAAAATAAGAAATTAACTCGGAGGTATTTTCAAAGTATCACATGTATAGTTTATATATATAAATAGTTTTTAATAAAGATAAGTATGATCAACACAATATATATATATATATGTCATAAATATAAATGATATTGAAGGAAAATTTTTTATATATAAGTTATTTTATAATTTTTATAATTATAATTATATAATTGTATCTTATAATATAATTTTTTTTCAAACAATGAAATAATATGATATACATATATAAACATGTACATAATAAATGGGTATGTATTGCGTGTATATAAATATATAAGCATATGTATGTGTGTGTATATATATGGGAGAAGAATAAATAAATTAAATTTTAATTAAGAATTAGGTAATTATGATAGTTAGGAGAATTAAATTTGATTGAATATGAAATTAAAGAGAATTTAATTTGATCGAATAAATAATTAATAAGAATTAAATTTGATTGGATAAGTAATTGATAAGTAGATTAATTTAGCCATAATCTATAATATTTAGGTAAAGGTAATTTAAAATACTAAAAGGAATAAATTTTGGAAATCATTTTGATTTAATAAATATGTAAACAAATTAATAAATTTTGTTTTTAGTTGAATAGATGATATAAGAAAATAATTTAAGAAAATAGAAAAAGAATATTTGTAATGATTTCTTTTAGAATTGAATGAATAATAGATAAAATAAATTAAAAAGAAATTATTAATTAATTAAAGCAAGATTAATACAAGATGATAAGAAAGTATTATTCACGAAATTATGTAATTAATCAAATAGAAAAAACAAAGAAAAGTTAAATTGAATGATCGCCTTAGTAACTAGAATAGTTATAGAAACGAGATAGATATTCAATATGATTGAATGAAACTCTTGAGTTCACTACTGACTTAAGAAGGCTTAGTTGTTATGCAGGTTTCTACTAATATTTGGATGGTGTTTGGAACTCAAATTGGAATCCTTTAACTCTAAAGTTTGTAAGTGTATCTAGTAGTTATCCTGAAGCCACATTGGCATGTTTTCAAAAATGTTTTTAAACAAAAACCTAATTAAGTTTTGAGTAAGGTTTATAAAATTAAGGAATCTAGATTGATAATCAAGTAAGTGGAAGAAATTAGAAAATGGTGATACTAAATGTTTTAATTTGTCATTTGCTTGTTGCTTGATTATTGAAGGAATATTGCATGTTTTAAATACTGTACGATAGTTGATAGTATGATGAGTTGAATAGTCTGGATAGAATAATAATAGTAGTGCATACTCACTAATAAGATCATGAACACATAAAATAACTCTCACAAATAAAATAAGATCAACAACAAAATATACATTCTTAAATAAAATTAAGAATTCTAAATAAAACTAATAAAACTAAAAATAAATAATAAAAAACTGATAACTAAATATATTACAATAAACTAAAAAGTATATGATTAAGAGGGAGTTAGTGAATAGTTCTATAAGGATAAAAAAAGATAAACTGGGAGAATTAGAATAGTGTTAGATATAGAGTAAAGTTAACTAAAAAAGTTTACAAGGTCTCTAGGGAATATAATTAGTCCGTTAGAAAAAATATAAATATCAATCTTAACTAGAATAGGAAGAAAAAGAAAAGAAAACAAAACAAAAACTTAGAAGAAGTGAAAATTTAGAGTTCACTCGTTTAAGATTGGTATGGCTGAAATTCAGTGGTATGCAGAACCCTATCCTTGGGTGACTGGAAACTCTTCCAGACATGATTGAGGTGTGTGTTGTGTTCTAGGTCATCTGACAACAAACTACTGTGACCGTTCTATGTGTTTTGGCTGTGTATGTATCCCCTTGTAATAGTGGGAATTCTAATCCCATAATGGTACCAATTGGATAACAGAGTCACTCGTGCAATCTCAAAGAAAAATTTAAAACTTTAATGACTTTAAATTGATGAGTGTGTTAGGACAAGTCAAGAATTGGGGATACTCGTTAAGGGGTTACAGATGCGTTGATTTGACCAAAAACTTACGGGAAATTCTAGCATGTGAATTTTTGAGATAAATATGGATTAGAGGGAAACTGATGGATGAGTATGGTTTTGGAACTTGAGATGATGTGATAATAGTGCACGATATAAAATGGTTACAATTAGGAAATTAAGAAAGGAAAGAAATTAAGGGGATAATGAGAAAAAAATAAAAAAGAGGAATTTTGAGAGATAACTAGCTATAATTTTTTAACAAAAATTTATGTTGTCATACTTGTATGATCAACAAATTTATTTATATTCTTCTAAATAAAAAAATTGGTCTTCTAAAGACAAAAATTACAAAATTTAAAATAGTTAGAACAAAATATTCAAGACTATTTCATCTATCTTATTTTCTTTAATTTACTTTTTCTTTTAAGCTTCATTGTTCTAATAGCATTCACTATCTTCATCCAGAATTCTAAATTCTCATAAAAATTATCTTCTAAAAATAAAAAAGAAAAGACATAAAACTATATAAATTGTTAGAAGAATTTTTAGATTAAAAAGATTAGAAGATCGAGTTTTTGTTGCTTATAATTCCAAAAAATATATTGTGGCATGATAAACTTTAAACATTATCTCAACAAAATTATTTCTTACTTTTCAAAGTAAATGGCTAATGAGTTCTTCTGTATAAAGATTAAATTAAAAAGTAAATTTTATTTAAAATTACTCAAATTGTACTATAATGGTAGCCATAAAACTAATAAAATTATTGTTCATAATCATTTTATATAAATGAAGTAAAATATCTAATAAATATAATAAAATCACGTTGCAAATAGCCATATATTCTTTAATTAAGAAGTCACATTTTAAAATCCATAATTCTCTATTTACTTTAAATAGTTTATAATTCTTTATTTGAGTTAAAAGATTTCATAAGTTATAGTATAAAATAAGACTTATGCTTTTCACAACTTGCATAAAATAATCAACCCTACACGTTTATTCTCTTCCCACATTATAATTATTCTCAAATAATTAGTTAGTTCTCTTGGTTGATGCAAAGAAGAAGTATCGTGGAAAGTTATTTACCTTCTCTATGTATTTTATATTGTTATCGTTATCGACTCATTTTATATTACAATGTTGTAACACCCAAATAAAAATAAAAAATTTTTATTTTATTTATTTTTATTTTTATTTATTTATTTGATTTTTTATTTAATTTAATTTAATGAAAATAAAAATAATAATAGTGATAAAATTGGGTAAAAATATTATTTGGATTTAATTGAAATTGATTTTGGGAAAAAGGGGTGAAATTTTGGATTCTGTGGGTGTTTTTGAAAAGAAAATCAGAAATCGGGGGTCAAAATGCAATTTAGAAAAGTTGTGCCACGTCAGCACCCCGTCAGCAGCCATGTCAGCGGCCCGGTCAGCAGCCTCGGCCAACCAGGACGCGCCGCGTGGCAAGGGAACGCTGACTAGGGGACGGGCCACGTGGGCGATCCGCGTGAGCACGATCGGACTGCCCAGATCCGTTCTCGCGTGCACGGACGGCCCAGATCAAACGTGTGCACGGACGGCCCAGATTCATGCGCATGGACGGCCCATATTCAATCAGGAACGGACGGCCTAGATTGCATCGCAATGGACGGTCCAGATTTAATTCCAATTAAATCGTGATCGAACGGTCCAGATTTAATCTTGATGAACGACTGAGATTAAAAGGAAAAGGGTATAAATAACCCCACCCACACCTGACCAAAAAACCCTAGCCGCCAGTGCCTCACCGAAGAAGAAGAACCAGACGCCGGAGGAGCCGACCGCCGCCACCCGCCGCCGCATCGGGGAAGTTTCCGACCGCTGATTGAGGTAAATTTTCTCCTCCCTGCTCGTTTTTCGATACTGAGTCCGCCTATGGCCAAACCGGAGCCAAACCACCGGCCAAATGGCCGAAAAACCAAGCCAAAACCCAGCGGCGCCGCCGCGCCCCTCCTCGATTTTTGCCTCCGATGAGGCCTTTCCCGGCCTCCGTTTGATGCAAATTTTATACCACTATGATCACTGTTCTTTTATCTACAGGTTGATCAGAGCCAAACATCAAAACGCGACTCACGCCGGAGGAGCCGCTGCACCCGAGAGCACTGCCGCCAGTAAGTTTCGGTTTTTCATGATTTTTCAGCCCACCGAGGGCCCTAGGGTTGTTTTATCATAGGGACCGATGCAAGCGTGGCCGAATTCGGCCCAAAATGGCCAACCCCAGGCGAATCGCCGCCGAAAGCGGCGGCGCCGTCTTGGGAGCGCGACGGAGCCACCGTGCCGGAATTGCGATATTGGCCGAAAGGGGCCCTAAGTCTAATTTGAAATTTTTTGGGACGCGTGCAGGTACCAGTAGTGCGTTTTAGTTTCCTGGAAAAAATTCAGAGAAAATTAGTGACAGCCTGTAGGCGCACTGTAGAGTCGAATTCAGACCCCGAAACAGGTAAGGACCCCTCACCCTGTTTCCTATCACGGTATTAAAGCTAAATAAATAATTAAATTGTACTTTGTGACCTTATAGATGTATAATTGATTAAGATTGCAAATGGAGCCCGAGTCTGATACAGTGTTGGTCTGTTATTGTTTGATTTAATTTCCAGTATTAAATGCAGCATGATGTTTGATGTAATTACGTTATGGTCTTGTATGCATGAATCATGGTTTCTTTTATTATGGTTTGTATTATGATGAATCCGATACTGTGTTGTCTTATTTGGTGTCCATTACTGGTTTACATGTTATGTGTGTTTGGATGATTGAAACCAATAAAAAGGGCAAAAAGGTTATGTGAATTGATAAGTGGATAATGTGGACAGTCTGACTAGATATCTTGGGAGATGGTGGACGGACCGGGTCTGTAGGGAACCCTACCGGGAACGTGGTCTCTCATACCGGACGGGGTATGGAGACCTTATGTGTTTTAGAGCCCATACCGGACGGGGTATGGGAACGGCCCATTTCACCCTCATACCGGATGGGGTATTGAGGTTCATGGTTTTGGCGCCCATACCGGACGGGGTATGGGGACGGCCCTGGAATCAGGTTGTGAATGTTAATGGTTCACGTGTAGAGGGGACCCCCTATGGATCCCCAGGGATACTAGTAGGCTGGTAAAAGAGGAAATCTGTTTCCTGATGATTGAAATGTAAAGGTGTGATATATGTTGTGTTATAAAGTGTATATGATTTCGTGATATTGTAAGGTTATTATTTTCAGATGCTGTTTTCATGGATCTCGCTGAGGTAAGTGGACAGTAAAGGATTTTATTATTGATAAAAGAATTTGTTATAAATTATGCTCCATTGGTCATTTTGTTTTATACCCACCTTTACTTCCGTGGCGGTGAGATAGTGTGATGTCTTTACTGGGCTGGTGTAGCTCATTCCTTATTTAACCATTTCAGATCAGGGAGACGTTGTTCCCGAGCCCGTTCCACAGGAAGACGGCGAAGGGGACGCCTAAAGACTTTATAGTTATATTTATAGTTTTTATTTCGAGTATCTCTCTTAGTTAGTTGTAATTTTATGTTTTGAGTACGTTTTGGCTATTGTGTAAGGGATGTTAATCAAAATTTTTATTACGCTTCCGCATTTGACATTTTTAATATATATATTTCATTCAAATTTCCGGGGCCGTTATAAATGTACTTTGAGTAGGGTGTTAAAGGATATTTTAAAATTTTAATTAATAATTAGATCAAGTTTTTAAGGTTAATTACTAACAAAACTTTTTATATTGGTATATAAATATGAGATTTAAAGTAGAGATATATTATTAAAATAACTAATTATATTATTATAAAGTACAGTCGATGTTTTTGTGTAACGTGGCTTTTTAATTTATCTGTGGTAATAAACTTCTATCATTATCTCAATAAAATACTCTTTTTTAACTTTTAAAAGAATAAATGATGAATAAGTTCTTTAATGCATGGATTAAAATTCAAAGTTAATTTTAATACAGTTGGCGACCATAGAATTAATTAAATCAATACTTTTAATTATTTTATATATATTAAGTAAGATATCACATAAATATAATGAAATCCCATCTCAAATAGCAGTGGATTCTTTATTTAAGTTAAAGATTTCAAAAAATAAAATCACTTTCCAAATATTCATAGATTATTTATTTAAGTTCAAAGATTTTATAAGTTATAGTATAATAAAATCTATATTTTCCACGACCTATATAAAATACTCAACCGTGTATGTCATTTATTCTCCCATTACAATTCAGTTGTTCTTCAATTCAACTAAATCTTCTTGACTGGTGCAACTTAGAAGTATAGTGAAAAGTTTGTTTTCGAAAGCCGACATAAACTCTCAATTTATATATTATAGATTAAAGTCAAGAATACGCACTTAACTTCCATTCATTCGAAGCGAGAAAAAAAGTACGTTTCTTTCCATTCTTCTTAATCTTCAGGCACAAATATAAAATTTAAGTATTCGATGTTAATATTTTTTACAGTCTAAATATGAGGTCATAAGGTTTAAAAGAGGAAGTTTTGGAGAAGATCTGTACCAATAAAATCTTATGGGACTTAAGATCATGTTGCACTCGTTTCCACTAGGTAAGGCTTACCTTATGCCATCCATGCCAACATCCTTTTCTATTGTAGATGTGTTTTTCTTAGATAGTTTTCTTTATTATAAATTACTAACTATATTGATAAACTAAAATTATTGTTGCAGATGAATGGCTTCAATTTCCTTCACACATCTCAGTGGGAGCTTCACTAGAAGAATAAACTTGATATGTTTGTTCCTGATCCATACAAGATTAAGTTTAACAAGATATCATGTTACAAGTTTGATGACCATGAAATAGAGCAGGTGAAGTTATATCTGAGAAAAACAATCAACTTGGGAATTTGGTTCTTGTAACTCTTAAGAAAAATGCTCTTAAAATTGTTCATAATGTTGTATCTTGTAACTGCAAGCTATTTTATTCCTCGAGACCATTGAAAAAAGCTCGAATATATGTTTATGAGCCTTCTAGTGATACTAATCATATGTTGATTTAAATATGATATATAATTGTCCATTTATTATTTTTTTAACGAATTATGATAAATAAATCCAATACACTTAGTTTAAGCATATTAGATTGAATTAGTAATGAGATATATTACTTCAATTATAGTCATCCCATAAAAAAAAGATTATTTTTAAAAGAGTGATAAGATATTATATAACAGAGATAGTTTTTAGTGATAATTAAGACTTTATAATCACTTCAATAGGATTTTGAGAAAATTTCTTCTGCTCATTTTACCATTTATATAGGACATACTAATTTCTTAAGCCTGAGATCATCTTTGACCATGCACCATTCTTTGGTGGTGTCTTACTATCAATCTATTTAATAATTTTATATTTATCTCTCAAAAAGAATTTAAGTATCTCATTTTTCTATAAGCAAAAACATCCAATTCTTTAATAAACCATTATTTTTTAGGAAATAATACCTGCATATATTTTTAAAAAAGTTAATAGTGTATCACTAGTTTCTACTAAATTAGATTCTTTATTTCATTTAGGGATTTAAGTAAAATTATCTAAAATAATAGAATTATAATAAATCAAAAAATAAATTGAAGGATACCTCAAATTTCTTTTAAATATATTTTATATGTAGATTTTTTACAAATATAAATATGCTTACTTAAACAATATGTAGCATTATTATAAGAAAGTTTTTGAGATAGAAAAAGAATATACATATATATATCCTTTATTGTCTTTTAGTTCTTCCCTCATTAATTCCAAAGAGTTTTCTTTCTCTTCTCCAAAACTCAAATTCTAAACATAAATTTTCAAGTCTAATCATCACCCATCATACAACGACAAACACTTTTGATGAGAACTTCCAATGCTCGCCACCACAGAGCCTGAACAAATGACGACTAGTTAGAGAGTCTTGTCGTCCACCACCTCCATGCCTAGAGCCTCTGCAGATGTTGCTGCTAGCACTGTAGGGATTTGTGAACTACAAGGTGGAAGATGGCACATGCATTTAAATTTCAATTGAAAGTGGTGATCAAGCTTGGTCGTTAATCAAAAAACATGATCATGCAGCCTTGATTTTACGTATAGTCGACATAAAGTCTTAAAGATGAAACTTTCAATCTGTGTAATCATTAAGCCAGAGTGATGATAAGGGGAGATTAGGGTTGTGTATTCTTTGTATAATAAATATAGGTGCGGCACTGACAATCCCCAAAGCGATTCTTATAGCAACCAAAGAAAACATAAGAGGTGCATTAAGCATCTTTTACCTCTTGTACACCCTCTGAAAATTTTGTAACTTGCACTTTCTTCATCAGCATCATAGTTTATCTTTTAGAAACACATATATATACATTACTCGGCATAACATGTAGTGGATTTGGACATGAATATATATGTATACAACCAAAATAATGATAAAGATTTACCTCCCATAAGGTCAGTTGAGGCACCTCCACCTTTTATTAGCCAAAGCATCATGGTAGAGCTTGTAATCCCTAGTACTGTGGGGGCAGAAGCGTTGGTCCTTTTTACACCTTGTGTAGGTAATGAACTCGCTTCGATGGAACTGCTGCTTTCCACCAATGAGTCTTGATTTGTTGTTTAGGTTTATAACAAGCTTGTAGTATTTCATTTTGTACTTCTATATAAATAGGAGATCTTATAGGTACTCATTTTGTCCATAAAAGTCATGTAAGAAATAAAAAGTTTAATTATTTTGTACGTTTATACAAATAGGAGATCTTGTAGGTATTCTTTCTACCTATAAAATTCATGTGTCAAATGACAGATACTCAAATAAGTAAACTAAGTCACAAAGTTATATAAGTGATTAATATCTTAATAGTAATCTATTTTATCATAAGATTTAACGTTTTAGAATAGTACACATCGAATTGCTAATTGAATCTTTACGACACCACTCCCACCTACTTAATATTAATTGATAATTCCATCTTATATGCCTCCATTTATACATAATGAGAGGAAAATATTGAGGCTAAAAATTAAGGTGAAAATGAAGAGACAACATAATGTGAGGGAAAAAAATATTGACTGTGAGCTAAGAGGAAGAGAGAACAAATTAATTATTTGAATAGAAAAGCATCCAAGGAGGATGAATTTTTCATTTTTAAGCTCTAATAAACCATGTGGTGGAATAATTTTTTTATGTATAATTATCTTTTAAAATTTCGTACGAGGTCAGTAATAAGTTAAAGCTAACTCAAAAAACTTATAAATGTATCACATTAATTAAATTTACAAGATCAATAATAAGTTAAGTTAATATTATAAGGTAAAGTTTGTACGAGTATTCAATCATTTTAAAGGCTCACAAGGTGCTAAATGTTGTGACCATATAAATCTTTAGCTTAGAGTTTAAAATATTATCATTTTCGACTTATATTTTTTGCATTACACTATGTAAGACGTTAAATGATATTTTAGAATTTTTATTAACAATTAGATCGTGTTTTGGTATATAAATATATGATTTAAACTAAAATATTGTATTAAAATAAGTAATCAAATTATTGTAAAGTATAGTTGATTTTTTAAAAGAAACAAATAAATGTATCACATTAACTAATAAAAACAATGAAATCTATGAAAAGAAACAATGAGAATTTAGAGATGAAATAAAAAATTTAGCATGTTGATCAAGACTTCATTCTTAAGAAAGAATAAATTAATGATCACATTTTTTTTATGCCAAGACTTTTGAATATTAGGAAAAATATCCAATTGCTTAATAAACTATTGTTTCTCATAAAATAACAAACGCATTTGAAGACAAAAAAATATAGTTAGATATCTCAAATTTCTACCAAATCAAAATCTTGATATCATGTAAGGATTTTGATGAAATTCTCTTATATAATATTATTATTACAAAATAAAAAAAAATCAACTTTACCACATACTTTTTATATAAATCACATGTGTACATAAAAAATTAGCTAATTTTTGTTATGTACTTTTTATTTTTAAATCACTAATTTGAAATAAAAAATTATTAAGTGATTGTGATCTTTTAAGTTTTGTTTCTATAATTTTTTGACAAAACTTTATGGTGTCATGCTTGTGTGGTCGACAAATTTATTTATATTCTGAAGTAATCAACACTTAATTATCTAATTTTAATCCATTATCAAGGTAATAACTATATATACATGTATGGTATGGTAAAGAAATGTAAAAAGGGTAGATTTGGTTAACCATTATCATTAAATTTGCCTTTAAAGACAAAAGTTACGAAATTATAAAGTAGTTGGCAAGAAATATTCAAAGCTATTTCTATCTATCTCATTTTCTTTAATTCACTTTTTCTTTTGAGTGTCATTGTTCCAATAGCACTCACCATCTTCATCCAGAACTTTGAATTCCCATAAATGTCATCTTCTAAAAATTAAAAAAAATTGTAAAACTATGTAAATTATTAGAGGATTTCTTAGATTAAAAGGACCAGAAGATCAAGTTTTCATTACTTATAATTCAAAAAAATAAAATGCGGCATGATTACTTTTAACATTATCTCAACAAAATTGTTTCTTACTTTTTAAAGGAAATGACTAATGAGTTCATCCGCACAAAGATTAAAGTTAAAAGTAAATTTTATTTGAAGTGACTCATTTTGTACTTAATGGCAGCCATAGAACTGATAAAGTAAATGTTCATAAGTATTTTATATAAATTAAGTAAAATATCTAATAAGTATAATAAAATTACGTCCCAAATAGTTATGGATTCTTTATTTAAGACATCACATTTTAAATAGGCACAATTAACTTTAAAAGTAAATAAGGGTCTAGCTTCATTTAATCCAAACTTCAGTGACAAATCTACTTCCAAAAATCATTGGTTTGACAAAAAAAAACTGTAACCCACTGTTGGCAACCCGTATGTGTTTTCTAGTCATTTGAAGTTGATTTGTTCACATGTGTAGGTTGTTTTTGAATTCTTCAAGAAGGTAAGATATGTAGTAATATATTTTATGCATGCAATGGTGTTTTATAGATGCGTTATGAATAAATTTAGTTTTCAAATATGATCTCTGTTGCGGTTTTAGGATTGAGTGAATGTGTGCGTGTCATGTGCCTATTTAGTTTAAAATCTATAAATGGGATGATTTTTGTGTATACTTACATTTGATATACTGTTTATTGAAGGATGGTAAGATGGAAAAACATAAACGAATGGGGAAGGTACGAGATTGGAAAAGAAAAAAAATGTATATATCTTCTTGTGGATTAGTTTTCTACAAAGAACAAAATTGGAAAAAAAAATTAAAAAAAATTAAATCTCAAAAATGAATTAACTATACCAGTTTTAAAATAATTAACAAAATCATTCAAGAAAAGTAGAATAAAGTAAATAAAAGAAGTAAATTATCAAAACGAAATAAATAAATATATATAAAAAATAATTAAAATAAAAAAAATAAATTATCAAAATGAAATAAAATAAATAAAGCTCTAAAAAAAAGTTAATTAAGAGAATTATGGATAAAAGACGAAGTCTAGATGAAAAATTAAGAAAGAATAAAAAAACTAATAAAAAATTTAATAACTAAAATATTTAGTAAATACGTCTATTTGGTACTTAAGAGAAGTACTACTGAAATTACTGTTATGATTGTTATCACTGCTTACTATTTATTGATAGGAATCCTACTCTTAAATTGGGTGGATACTGAACTGTTTACTATTTACCGTTTATTGATATAAGTATAATTTTCCTTTCTTAGAGGTAGTGGTGTCCTCACTGCCTCTTTGGTATTTTTTTAGGCGTTTGCATGTAGTAGGGTTATAATTATTAAAATAATAAAATTTTGTAGTAAAATTTCAAATACAAGTTCAAACTTATTTGTGTGTGTGTTGGATGATCAAATACAATATTGAGCGCACTATTGATATGATAGTGATAACTAAGATTATTGAATGATTGATAAAAGTACTAAAATTGGTATAAATTAAATTTTAGTTTCATAAGTTGCATTTATTGGTTTTCAAAACATCTTTTGTGTAAATCTAGTACCGTTTGTCTTATTGAGTTATTGGAATTCACCCCTAATCCAATTTTGCATATTATAATGAAGATCTGCCTCTGGACACTTGTTTGGATATGTTCCACGAGGATTGGGATAAGATGTCTTTTGTATATTTTGAATAGTGGCAAAAGAATTGTATTTTGTTAGTTAACTTGTGCCTCAGAATACTGAACGTATGTTCGTAAGGGATGGAATGTTCCGTGATAGTATATTTAAAAAAAAAATTTATTTAATAGATAGATTTGACATTGTTACTCTCAGGCATCGAGACGTGACACTTACATTTTTCACAGCCTGTAGAAAATAATCAAACTTACACATTTATTCTCTTCTCACATTGTAATTGTTCTTCAATAATTAGTTAATCCTCTTGATTGATACAAAGAAGAAGTATCGTGGAAAGTTAGTTAACTTCTCTATGTATTTTATATTGTCATCGTTATTTACTTATGTTTTTATATTACAGTATACTTTGAGTATTTCAAAATTTTCATTAACAATTATATCATGTTTATAAGGTCAATTACTAACCAATCTTTATATATTGATATATAAATATATTATTTAAAGTAGAGATATTGCATTAAAATAACTAATCATATTATTGTAAAGTACAGTTGATGTTTTTGTATAACGTGACTTTTTACCTGATGGGTGGTGATAAACTTCTTTCATTATCTTAATAGAATTGTCTTTTTTAACTTCTTAAAAAATAAATGATGAATAAGTTCTGTAGCACATGGATTAAAATTAAAAAGTTAATTTTAATACAATTGGCGATCGAAAAATTAATCAAATCAATATTTTTTAATTATTTTGTATATTACATGAATATATAAAATCGCGTCTCAAATAGTGATGGATTCTTCATTTAAGTTCAAGATTTAAAAAAATAAAACCGCTTTACAAATAGCCATAAATTTAAGTTCAAAGATTTTATAAATTGTAGTATAATAAAATCTACATTATCCACGGCCTATATAAAATACTCAATCGTATGTGATCTATCCTCCCATTCTAATTCAGTTATTCTTCAAGTAAACTCCAACTTCTTAACTGGTGCAACAAAGAAGTATAGCAAAAAGTTGGTTTTTCGAAGCGTACATAACCTCTAAAGTTATTTATTATAGATTAAACTCAAAGGTACGCACTTAACCTCCATTCATTCGAAGAAAGAGAAAAAAAAAATAAGTTTCTTTCAATTCTACTTCATCTTCAGGTACAAATATAAAATCTAGATGTTTGATGTTAACATTTTCTACAATCTAAATCTTAGGTCATAAGTTCTAAAAGAGGAAGCTTTGAAGAAGATGTGCACTAGCGAAATCTTACGGGACCAAAGACCATGTTGCACTCATTTCCACTTGGTAAGGCTTCCCTTGTGCCATCCATACCAACATCCTTTTCCATTATAGTTTTATTTTTTTTGGATGGTTTTTTTTATGATAAATTACTAACTATATGGATAAAATTAAAATTATTACTGCAACTGAATGGCTTCAATTTTCTTGACACATCTCGCTGGGAGCTTTACTAGAAGAATGAACTTAATATGTTTGTTCCTAATCCATAAAAGATTAAGTTTAACGAGATATCAGGTTACAAGTTTGATGAACATGAAATAAAGCTGGTGAAGTTACATATGAGGAAAACTATCAACTTTGGAATTTTGTTCTTATAACTCCTAAGGAAATTGCTATTAAAATTGATCGTAATGTTGTATATTACTATTGCAAGCTTTTCTATTCCTCGAGAGCATCGAGACAAGCTCGAATTTCTATTTATGAGCCTTCCGAAAATATTGATCATTTGTTGATTTAAATTTGACATATAATAGTCTATTTATTATTTTTTAAAAAAAAATTATGATAAATGAATCCAATACGCTTAGTTTAAGCATATTTGATTGAATTACTAATGAGATATATTATTAAAATATTAGTCATCCCATAAAAAAAAAGATTTTTTTTAAAAGAGTGACAAGATGTTATATAACGGAGATAGTTTTTTGTGATTGTTAAGACTTTATAGTTATTTAAATAGAACTTTGAGAAAATTTCTTCCGCTTGTTTTACCATTTATATAGGATACACTAATGTTTTAGACTGAGACAATCTTTGACCATGCACCATTCTTTGGTAGTGGCTTACTTACATTCTATTTAATAATTTTATCTTTTGTCTCTCAAAAAAATTTAATAATCTCATTTTTGTAGAACCCAAGAATTTTAAGTATTAGAAAAAAATCCAATTCTTTAATAAACTATTATTTTTTAGGAAATAATATCTGCATATATTTTAAAGAAAGACAATAACATATCACTAGTTTTTAGTAAATCAAAATCTTTATTTCATTTAGGAAAATTAGTAAAATTGTGACATCCCAAGTGCTAATTAAGGCAAATGGGTGTCAAATATAGATTCAAAATAACGAGTGCATGATAAACTTTATGCAGCAGAACAAAATCATTACAAATCCTTTACATATATATGTGAGTTCCAATACATATATGTCAGAAGTGGTTGAAAAATATAATCAAAACATAAGGGCCACTTCTTTCACTATGCTATCAGAGTGCGGGAATAATCATGCACTCAAATTTATAGATCCTCGGGATCCTCATAGACTTCCAAGGGTAGGTCAGCCTGCGATTCCTCACTTCCTTCCGCATCTAGGGGGGGAGGGGTATGGAAAGAGTGAGTTCCACATGCTCAGTAAGGAAAATAGTATTAAATTAATATCGTAAGATTTCAAAAGTTAATTATTTTATCTCACCATTAACTTCCTTGTTTAGCTATCTCACATTATGAAAAATCATTTATTAGTTAAGAAAATGATACATTAACACAAAAAATCATACATCATGCCACATAATAGAAAAAATTGAATAAATCATGAAATGCTCATATTTTCGTTCATGCTTCACGAAGTCGTTACAACTTCCATCTCTAAGGGCAGATACAGATTTCTAACTGCTCAAGTGGAATGACCAGATCAGATACATATACAGTAATTTGCTCAGGCCCACTTCTGGCTAGCCAAACTATGCTACGATCTATGACCACGGTCGTACCAACCATAGTGGTCCTAATAGATAGTTTATAGTCACAACATTACTTAGCCACTGGTGACCCCTATAAATAGTGCGATACCACTATCGTTAGAGGGCACGCGTCATCTATTGGTAGTGATCCTATTACATCTTTCCAGACCAAATAGGGGAGGGGAAAATAGATACCCTGAAAGGCAAGGGGAACAGATACCCCTCAGAGATTAAAAGCCTAACGAGACACTTGATGAAATATGCATGTCAATACAGATACACTTCAAACTATACAGGCTTCATTCCACTTTTCTCTCTTTATTTTCTTTTATACTTTTTCTGTTACCCATCATATATTATATTTATTACATGAAAATTCATCAAGTGTCTACAATTCATATAGCATGCTTAAAAACAAGAACAATTCAACTCAACTTAACATAGATGCGTACAAAATAGGAAAAATATCAATCATATTAAATTTGTTTATCTAAAAATATTTCTTAATACATCAAAAGAAATACTAGATTCCTTACCAAAACCTTGATGTTTTCTCCTTCACTGTTCCCCTATCTTTCTCTTCTTCTCTCACTAAACTACTATCTCTCTTTCTCCCTCTCTTTCTAAACCTTTAAAAAATGGAAGAATGGAAGTGTGGAGGGGAAAGGAAGGGGAAGGGCAATTTATAGAATTTTTAAACTATTGGATTCGCACCAAGTGGCAAAATTTCGTGAAGAGAGAGAAGAAAAAGATGATTGACATGAAAAAGAGGAAGGAAGGCCTCCTCCACAGGCACTGGGGGCACGCTGCCCAAGGTAGTGATGGCACACTGCAGGCTAGCCTACAGGAGCATAGGTTTCCCATTACGCGGGCAAGGGCTAGCTTGCACGCGCACAGGCCCTAGGCGCACAAGGCCTATCCGTGCTAGCCTGTTACATAAATGGCACGCGAGAGGTACGCGCATACAGCCTGCCTGTGCTCGACAGGATGTGTGCAGGTCCTGACGCTACACCGTACGCACGGAAGGGAGGCACGCATTGTGCGCACATCCCGTGCATGTGTGTGTGCAGAGGGGAGGTGTGAGATGTGCGCACGTCCCGTGCGAGCATGTGTGCAGAAGGGACGCATGATGTGTGTCCGTCCCGCAGCCACTTTGCGCGCAAATGTGCGCGCACAGTGCCCAGCACCTGCGCAGGCAACCAGACTCCTCGCAATATTTTTTCTGTGGGAGTTTGTTTTCCCGATTCGCTGTTTTTCTGATTTTTTTTTCTCAATTTTCACTTTCAATTTAAATGAGTTTTAATATAATTATTTAAAATAAAATTTAAATAAAAAATTAAATAAATAAAAATCAACTAAAATTATGAATCACGATAAATATTAAACAGTATAAAATAATTAAGTTTAAAGCGGCCAAATGCCTGAATAAATAGAGTTTCCAAATCATTTTAGTACAGTGACGGGTAGGGTGTTACATCCCTCCCACCTTAAAAAACTTTGGTCCCCAAATTTATCTCGAATAAGTCCGAATACGTTTTCCTCATTTCATCCTCCAACTCCCACGTCACTTCTTCTGGGGTATGATACTTCCATCGTACCTTCACCATGAGAATCGTCTTGTTACTTAAGACCTTATCGGTCCACTAGAGAATCTCCATAAGAACCTCCTCATAGGTCATATCAGCCGGTACCTACACTTCATTGCAAGGAATAACATGAGAAGGGTTAGGGTGGTACCTCTTGAGCATCGAGACATGAAAGACATCATGTAAATCCGTGAACTCTCAGGATAGATTAAGGCGGTATGTCAGGGATCTAATGTGCTCGATGATAAAAAAAGGTCCTATATAACGAGGGCTCAACTTTTCTCTCTTCCCAAATCGCATCTTGCCTTTGTAGGGGTAGACTTTTAGGAAACTTGTTCTCCCACAGCAAATTCCAAAGGTCACCCACGATTATCGGTGTATCTCTTTTAGCAGCTCTGGGTAGTTGTCAAATTCTTGTAGATGATTACAACCTTCTCAATGGTCTCCTAAACGAAGTTTGGTCCTAAGTAGCGCTGGTTCCCGACTTCATTCCAGCAAGTAGGGGAATGGCATGACCTTTCATACAATGCTTCATACGGCGCCATACTGATGCTAGAATGATAACTGTTATTATAAGCGAATTCACAAAGAAGAAGATACTCATACCAGTTATCACCAAAGTCGAGAACACAAGCACGTAATGTCTTCAAATGTTCAGATCGTACGTTCTGATAGACCATCCATCTTGGGATGATAAGCAGTGTTGAAATATAACTTAGACCCCGAAGCTTCTTTAAAGCTGTCCTAAAAGTGAGAAGTGAATCGGGGATCACGGTCGGACATAATGGATGAAGGAACTCCATGAAGTCGAACAATCTCATCAACATATAGGTGGCTTAACTTACTGGTGGAGTCTGTGGTTCGAATAGGCAAAAAAAGGACGATCTTGGTATGTCTATCCAACAAGAACAGCTTCTGGACAAACCAGTGACAAAGTCCATAGTCACATGTTCCCATTTCTATTCGAGAATTGGAAGACCCTATAGCAAGCCACCATGTTTTTTATGTTTTCCCTTTACCATTGATAAATGAGGCCTCGTGAGACGTAGTCAACTATATCCTTCTTCATTCTTGGCCACCAATATTGTCATTTCAAGTCTCGATACATTTTGATACTCTCAGGATGAATAGATAACTTGGAAGCATGGGTGGTCTTGAGTACATTCGTACGTATAGCAACGGGGACCCAAATTCAATTTCGAAATCTGAACAGTCCATCATTCGAGATCCTAAAATCAGGAGATTCATCAAAAGTGAACTTACCCAGAATCTTTTTGAGTTCTAGGTCTGTGGTGTGTGCTTCCCATATCTTCATAAAGAGATCGGATATGGCTCAGATATGGGTGAGATAGGTGCCTTTGCCATAATAGCTAAGGCAGAGTGATTGTACAATGTCCATCATCTTCCAATTGAAGGCCATGGTTTGAGCCACCGCAACAGGCTCCTTTTGACTTAGGGCATCGTCTGCATTCCCTCTCTTGAGGTGCTAAATGATCTAGTAATTGTAATCTTTCAGAAGATCCATCCAACATCTTTGCCTCACATTTAACTCCCATTGAGAAAAGATGTACTTAAGACTCTTATGGTCAGTGTAGATTTCAAAGGTCAGACCATACAGGTAATGACACCATATCTTCAGGGCAAAAGTAATGGCTGCCAACTATAGGTCATGGGTAGGGTAGCTCTGCTCATGAACTTTGAGCTGTCGAGATCCAAAGGTGACTATTCTACCATGCTGCATCAACACACACCCCAAATCAATATGAGATGCATCACAGTAAACTTGAAATCTCCTAACATCATCAGGGAAGATTAACACAGGAATAGAAGTGAGAAGGCACTTTAATTCCATGAAGCTTTCACGGCACTCAAAATTCCAAACGAAGGGCTCAGGTGAGTCTAGTCATAGGGGTAGCAATCTTCGTGAATCCATCAATGAATCATCAGTAGTAGCCTACTAAGCCAAGGAACAACGTACCTCAACCACATTGGTGGGCAGACTCCAGCTGATCACCAATTCCACCTTAGACAAGTCTACAGAAACTCTTTCACTTGAGATTACCTGATCGAGAAAAGAAACTCAATGCAACCAAAATGAGTACTTGCTTAGTTTCACATACAGTTGGTTTTGGCGTAGAGTCTTCAACACTACAGCCAAATGTACAATGTGTTCCCCATGACTTTTGGAATACACTAGAATGTCATCAATAAAAATGATGACGTACTGATCTAGTTTTGGCTGGAAAACTCGGTTCATTAGGTCCATGAACGCTGCTGGGACATTGGTCAATCTGAATTGCATCACCCCAAACTCGTACAAACCGTACCTACACGGGAAGACAGTTTTTGGAGTATCTTCTTCTTTAATTCTCAACTAGTGATATCTAGTCTTAAGATCGATCTTAGAGAAGACTGAGGCTCTTTATAGTTGATCAAAGAGATCGTCAATCCAAGGTAAGGGGTACTTATTTTTAACAGTCACTCGGTTGAGTTTTCTATAGTCCATGTAAAGTCAAAGGGTACCATCCTTATTCTTTACAAACAACGTTGGAGTGCCCCAAGGGGAATAGCTAGGATGAATGAATTTTTAGGGGATAAGATCAAAAAGCTGATGTTCGAGCTCTGTTAGCTCAGCGCGACTCATGTGATACGCAGGTTTCAAGATCGGTTGTGTTTCAGAAAATAATGCAATCAAGAACTCTATCTCACATGAGGAGGTAAACCAAGAAGTTTTAATGGGAAAGACATCTAAAAAATTACAAACAATTGGTATGGAACACACAGTAGGATCAACGCCATATTTCTATTCATTCAATTGTTAGGAAAATGATAACGATAACTTTTATTTCTTTTTCGGGAATCGTAAGGTTGTAATTTTACTTTCACAGTTTATTATAACTCTATACTTTTCCAACCAACCCATTCTTAATATTACATCATATCCTAAAAAATCTAATAGTATCAAATTTACAAAAACCTCTATCCTTGAAGTTTTTATCCTTTAGTCCTTATATACATAATGAGCTTCTAGTCATCCTTTAGAGGGAGTTTCCACCGCTAGCATTTTTCCTAAAGCTTCTGGTCTAAACTCTAGGTTACAAGTAAATGCATAGGAAATAAAAGAGTGAGTTGCACCACTATCAATCAAAGCCTTGGCAGGAGTATTATGAATAGAAAGCATACCTTGGATGAGGACAAGAGCAGGAAGGACATCAGATTCATCTAAGTGCTACGCTCGACCTTGTGCTATGAGTCAGGCTACATCCTTTGGTCGCTGAGGGCAGTCCTTTATAAGGTGTTGGGTGTTTCTGCACTGATAGAGGGCGTGATTGATATACCGATAGGGCAGGTCACCATGTGGGTGACCACAATGCTAACAAGGTTGGTTAGCTCGGGTAAGTGGAGCTGTAGGTGGGGGCAAGGCAGGAGGAAGGGCAACTCGGGTTCGTTTATTTGGAGGGTTATTTACTAGGTAAAGTAATCTTCTTCTAAGCTATTGGGGTTGTTGTTAGGTATGAACTCAGGCAAGCATTGGTACTTGGCCGAGATAAGATCTTCGGCCAACTGGGCATGTTTGAGCACTTCCACATACTAGCTGGGTCTCAGCATCACGACTCGGTCATAAATGTTGACACAAAGGCATTTGAAAAATTTCCTAACTTTTCAGCTTTTGGGGGTGACCATCAAAAGGAAAAACCTAGACAGTTGAACAAAATGGGCTGCATATTAGGCTACAGATAGGCTTCCTTAGAAGAGATCCTTGAATTCCTTTTCTTCTTTTTCCCGAACATAGACAAGGAAGAATTTATCAAAAAAAGCATCATGAAAACTTCTCTTGTTGTAGGTGTAAGCAGGATTTATTTCTTAAGTCGCTAACAGTGTTCAGCTTCACCGTTTAACATGAAAGCTATAAGAGGGACCTTTTGTTCTTCAGTCAGGTCTAGGACAGAGAAAAGCTTCTTTTTTTGCAGGATCCAGCCTTCGGCTACTAAAGGATTAGGGCCACCTACAAAGTATGGGGGGTTAAGTTTCCTAAACTCTACTATATTGTATGATCTATGACCACGGCCGTACTAGCCATAGTGGCCCTAACAGATATCTACAGTCACAATATTACTTAGCCACGGGTGACCCTTACAGATAGTGCGACACCACTCTCGTTAGAGGGTATGCTGTCATCCACTTAGAGTGATTTTTTTACGTCTTTCTAGACCATATAAGAGAGGAAAAAACAGATACTCTAAATGATAAATGGAATAGATATCCTTTAGAGATAAAAAGCCTAACAAGACACTTGATGCAATATGCATGTCAATACAGATACACTTCTAACCATATAGCTTCATTCCACTTTTTACTTTTTCTTTTCTTTTATACTTCTTTTGTTATCGATCACATATTATCTTTATTACATGCAAATTCATCAAGTATCTGCAATTCACATAGCATGCTTGAAAACAAGAACCATTCGACTCATCTGAACATAGAGGCATACAAAATAGGCAAAATATCAATCATATTAAATTAGTTTATCTAAAAATACTCGTTAAGATATTGACAGAAATGCTAGATTCCTTACTAAAACCTTGATGTTTTCTCCTTTACTGTTCTCCTTTCTTTTTCTTCTTCTCTCACTAGACTACTATGTCTCTCTATTTCTCTAAAACTTTAAAAAATTAAAGAATGGAAGTATGGAGAGGAAGGAAAGGGGGAGGGAAATTTATAGTGTTTTGGAACTATTAGATTCACACCAAGTGGAAAACTTCGGTTAAGAGAGAGGAGAAAAAGATGTTTGGCATGAAAAACGAGGGAGGACGACCTACTCTACCGATGGTCGTGGCACCCTGCCCAAGGCAATGACATTGCACAGCTCAAGGTGGCAATGCTCCGGTCGATGCGCTGTAAGCTAGCCTGTAGGCGCACAGGCCTCCTTTTGTGCACAGGGCCTATCCACGCAAGCCTGCTGTATGGACAACAAACGCACAGTGTGCGGCACCTGTCCGCAAGCGAGGTGATGCACGGACGGCCTGCTTATGCATGATAGGATGTGCAGACGGCTCGCCTACACATGATAGGATGCACAGATGGCCTGCCTGAGTGCGATAGGACACGCACAGGTCCTGACCTTGCACCGTGCACACAGAAGAGATGTTCACGCTTTGTGCACGTCTCGTGCGTGTCTACATGAGTGCCAAGAGGACATGTACATTGTGGGCGGTCCGGATATATTCCTGCATGCGTGGATGGTCTGGATACATTCCTTTCTCAGGCATGATCATATGGTTGAGATCAAATTGCGACGAACGGTCCAGATTTATTTCCTCTTTAAATGTGATCAGAAGGTCGAGATGAAAAGCAAAAAATGATTAAGGAAGACGGGTATAAATATCTTGCATCACACCAAACCAAAACCCTAGCCGCCAGCTTCCTGTCGGAGAAAAAGAACCAGTCACCAGAGAAGGGAGCCGATCACCACCCCTCGCCGTACTTGAGCCACCTCAGAGCACCAAAAAAGGTAAAAATTCACCTATCAGCTAAAAATTTGATTTCGAACACCCCCATTACTAAATCAGAGCAAAAAAATAGTGGATGAGCTAAAATATATAGGCAAAGCCTGGTGGCGCCACTGTAGGAAAAATCCAAAACTGCCTTCAATGAGACCCTTCCTGTTTCCCATTTTATACAATTTTTCCACCATTGTGTTCATCGTTTTGTTTTCTACAGGTTGACCGAAGAAAAATGCCCAGTTGCAAAGGTGAGCCGACAGAGACGTTGCAGTAAAATATCTCACCGCCAATAGGTTTTTGTTTTTTGACTTTTTTTGGTCAACTGAGGCCCCCTAACATGTTTTCTCACAAGGATGGGTATAAAACCAACTGAAACTGGCTAAAACTGGATGAAAACGGTCAGGCCAAGGACAATTGTCGCCGCGAGCGGCGGTGCCACCGTGCCAAAATTCTAAAATTGGCCAAAAAAGATTTTTAACACAGATTTTAGATTTTTTAGGGTATTTTTAGGTACATGAAACATGTTTTAATTTTCACATAAAAATTTAAGAAATTTGTGGACCGCTAATAGGCGCAGCTGAAAGTTCGATGATTTTAACATCGATTCAAATAAGAATCCCTCACCTTATTTCTTGTTATGGAATTGAAGTTTAATTATCAATAATACGGTATTTTACATAATTTAGAAACTTTGAGAATTAATTATAGGTTACTAATGGAGACAGAACCGGTTATTTATTATTATTTATCCTATTTAACCGATTGTTTAACTTTATAGCTTTAAATGCATGATAATATAGTGGAATTTGTAAAATGATTCAGTTGTGTTTCCTTGATGTATGTATTGTTTGTCTTGTGTTGATTTACAGTTAAATTGTGAAACTGAAAATTAAATGCAAATTGAAAATTGATTGGTTAAGTGAATGAATGATTGGTAGCCTTACTGGATATTTTGGGAGATGGTGGACGGACCGGGTACATAAGGAATCCTACTGTGAACGTTGCCTCATACCAGACGGGGTATCGAGGATTGGTATGTTTGGCGCTCATACAATACGGGGTATGGGGACGGCCCGTTTCACCCTCATACCGGACGGGGTATTGAGGATTAGTATTTTTGGTGCTCATACTGGACGGGGTATGGGGATGGCGCGTTTCACTCTCATATTGGACGGGGTATTGAGGGATGGTATTTTTGGTGCTTATACCAGACGTGGTATGCGGACGGCCGATAAGTTGACAAGGTTGGATGTTGGTTCACGCGTAGTGGGACATCCCTATGGACCCCCATGGATACCAGTAGGCAATTAAAAAGGAAAAGTTGTTATTCTTACTTACTTGAATATGAGATTATGATGTTGTTGAGCTATTGTCTCTATAGGTCAGTTTTGAAAATCTTGCAACAGTAAGTATGCAATAAATGGTTTTACTTATGATAAATGAATTTACTTAAATTAAGAGTTCCATTGGTTATTTTTATGATTTTTACCAATCTTCAGTTTTTGTATCGGGGAGTAGTGTGATATTCTTACTAGGATAATGTAGCTAACCCCTTCATTAACTATTTCACATCAAGAGGACAAAGATCTAGATCCCGATCAACAAGGGAGTTGTGATAGTTCACCACCCGAACTCCTACAAAAGCTAGTGAAGATCGTCCAAGGATGTTCAATTGTTTACTTTTCATTTATTTCTTTGATTTTCATTTATTCTTTTAAAAGGGACATTTCCTGTAGCCCTATTGGGTTTTATAAACTATTGTGTAAGGAATGTAAACCCTAACTCTATTATTCTGCTTCTGCATTCAATTCATGTCTTTATTTTCTTTTAAGTTTCGGGCCTTTACAACAAGTCTAAATATCTCTACTTACGTGACCTATGCATGAAATACATTCAACGATTTTTTTCTTACTCTTTTTCAGGTAGCAAGAATGCACTAAGCATCATTTCTAAAACAAAGCTATACTTTCTTTTGTGTATATACCAGTGACGCCAGGTGAACCTAGGGTATTAGTTTGTGTCACATTTTGTCAATGTTATCTCTTCTCGACAGTCATTAATCCTAGGCTCAATCATCACAAGAATCGCCGCCTTCACCACCCAGTTCGATGGTGATGAGAGGGACCTACATATCGTTTTCCCTCAAACACTTTTGGATCTTTGGTATTTGGATGACATGGGCCTCCTGGAATTGAAAGACGGCCTCCCCTGCTTTACCCCACATGGACCTCTTGTGCCACATGACAAAAAAATCTACAACAAGCAACACGAGCGCCAAGCACAAATCACCCCAGCTTCTCCACCGCCTAACTTCAAAGAATTCATGGACCACACTCTGCTACACATCCGCATGATAGATGGAACCTTGTACAACATGGAGGCTCGTTGAGGGAACTACATGAGAAAGTTGATGCCCTAACACAATTGATCGCCCAAACTAGACACTCAAACATGCAAATTCACATCAGATGAACACATGGGAGTCTTCTTCTCTTTATTTTGCTTAAGAGTTTTTATTTTTCCATTTTATCTTCGGTCTACTTTCTGTTTGTTCATTGCCTTCTCTTAAACTTGCAAGACATTAAGGACAATGTGTAGTTTAAGTGTGGGGGAAGTAATACCTTGTATTCTGCACTAGGCACCCGAAATAGCTAGTTTCATATATGCCACATGATTCTAGATACACTGGCCTTGCCAAAGGTTAGTTACACTACACATGCACCTCCAACAATTTTTGCCTCACATCGTTTCAATGCCCTCTAGCAATTTTTTACTCACACCCTCTCATCTATCTCTATCATTTCAAATAACCCAAATGGGATATTCAAAAAATTGAATTGCACTTATAACCATATTTTAGGAATTGTAGTTGTTTTTCAAAAATAAAAAATCAAACTGCATGGCTTGCAGCCAAGTCAGCAGAATGGGACCCAAGTTATGACCCACTAAGCCTTAGCCAAGGTCAAGGCAACATTTAAATTTAAAAGGATCGTGCATAATAAAAATAAACTTAGCCCAAGGTGTGCGCGTCCACCTACAGTGCGCTTAAAAAAAAGGCTTTTTGAATATTAGAGGAGATATCCTCCCTGCCGTTATCCAAGGGCCAAAAATCATGAGGAAATAATTATAGAAAGATACAGATATGTTGAAATCATGAACAGGTTCAGAAATTTAAAAAAAAAACCTGGACTCTTGACAGCTATAAAATGGGCAACTACCAAAGTAGAAGGATTATCTCTCTTCTTCCTGACGCTGCACACAACAACTTCTACTGCTTCTTCAAATTTTTTCTTCATCTTTCTTCTTCTCTTTACTCTCCAAGGACTCACTTGTGTTAAAAATTCCACCATGAGTGGTTGATTGATTTATTTGTTTCCTAGTTAATATTTGGTGTACTCTAGTGATGTATTTGTGAGATCTAATTGATTTGATTCATGTTTTGTTCAATCCTTAGTATTTATTTACTTGTTTCATTTACATATACTTATTGCTTTGAATTCGTTCGGACGAGGCCTGTCGAATGTGTCTAGAAGCTGTAAGTAGTCGGTCGAATCTCTTAATCCCATAATTATTTGTGTGACTATGTTACTTAGCAGTGATTAGTGCCACACTGAGGTAAGTGATCTGGATGATCAGTTCACGTCGATGAATTTGGCAACTTGAATAAGGTTCTTCTAGTTTTTAAGACTATTGGCAAGTTAAATCCCATAGACGTTCCCAGGACTGCTTGATAGTGAAAAAGCTAATCAATGAATGTTTCTTGACCAGTTTAAAAATAAGAAAAGATTGGTAGTCGAAAAGTTTTTAACCACTATAATTTGTTTGTCATACCTTAAATAAAACTAATTCTTGCATGCATGATCAATTACATTATTGGAGTTAGCTATTTCATTAACTAGGAATCCTCTTTATAATTGTTTAGATTTTAACTTGCAACTGAGATTTCTCTCAACTTCGTTTTACTTATTTTTCATTTTATGTTTCGTTTAATTAGTCCTATAAAACCCCCCTCTTGTTTACTTTTCTATTACTGATCAAGGAACAAAATCAATTTTCGACTCCCTGTGGATTCTACCACCCTTACCACTACTATGTTTCAGTTTTATTAATTAATTAGGATTTTATTTTGGTGGATTCAACTGCCATCAAAGTATTTTGAAACTTTTTGGCCCAACTTCTTGTAATTAAACTCATGGGCAATTGGATTTGGTTTCCTATTTCCCCAAGCCCATCTTGTATGTTCTTGGACTTTCCTATTTGACACAAAACAGGAAAGGAATTACTTGCAGTTTCCTTATTGGGAAGAGGTGAAACCTGTTCCCTACATGATTGGTTTTCCTTTTAGTTGCGGGACTTCTCGCGGGCACAGGCATTCTCACAACCACACTCCTCTTGAGTATTTGTTATGTTTGGGATCACATCGATTACTCTTAATTATATTTAGAAGTTTATTATTAAAACTATATTGTTTAAGATTTATTTCACTTTCATTATGATTTTGTTTCCTAGATTTATTTGTATTACACATTTTTCTTTGTTTAAAATTTTAAACATTTAAGTTGGCACTTCTCACCTAACTCCATAGTTAGAGCTTCAACCCACAAGGTTTGTATTCAAATTTTAACCTCCCAAAATTAGCTTATTTTATTGTTCCTTTTCATATTTATTAACAGTTTAGATGTATGTCTTAATTTCATTTGACCCACAAGTATTTTACAATTAAATTCCTATTCAGTGTCGTTCACTATTCTAGGCCATTAGCCCAACCCCAACAATTAAGTATTATTATTAATCTCTTTTGTTTTATTTTTTTCCCATTTTAGTACTAATTATTTACAAGCTTATTTATTCTCCTTTTAATTTTGCCATAATACTATTATATAAGAGAACTTCATCAAAATTCTTAGAAGATATCAAGAATCTTATTTAGTAAATACTTGTGATATGCGATTGGATTTTTTTCTTATCTTCAAATGCATATGTTTTTTTCTTATCTTCATCCCTTTATTCTCATTGTTTCTTTTTATTGGTTATGTGGTTTTTGTTAATTAATGTAATACATTTGTTTGTTTCTTCTAAAAGATTTACTATACTTTATAATAATGTGATTAGTTATTTTACTGCAATGTCTTTAGGTGTAAATCTTCTATTTATATATCAATATATAAAAATAGGATAGTAATTAACTTTAGAAAAATGATCTAATTGTGAATAAAAATTTTGAAATAACATTTAACATTCTACTTAAAGTACAGTGTAATATGAAAATATAATTTCATAATAATAACATTCTATATTGGTTGTGGACATTTTTTGAACACTTATGATTGCTACTCTAGTTATCCAATTTGTAAAGTTCTTATTTAAAAGAAAAAAAAAATATTACTAGAAGTAAATGGATATATGTTTGTATAAATATATATATATAGATAAGATGAAAATATCAATTAATATTAAGTAGGTAGGAGTGGTGGCATATTAACAATTCAATGTGAACTATTGCAAAACGTTAACTCTTGTGATAAAATCATCTACTTTTTAGATACTGATTACTTTTATAATTTTATATGGTTAGCTCCTTATTTAGTATTTCAAATGCATTTCTTCATGGTGAATCATAAGAGCTCTATATATATGAAACAACTATAAAAATAAATAAACTTTGAATTTTCTCATCTCATTTACAAGTGAAACAAATCACTTTTCATATTAAAATAGTAGCCAAGGGCTTACTTTTCTTGGTTGAGTATCTATCATTTGTCCCACGACTTTTATGACTAGAAACAATACCTACAAGATCTCCTATGTTTATAGAAGTATAAAATAATTCAATTTTTCATTTGTCCCATGACTTATATGATTAGAAGGAATGCCTATAACATCTCCTATTTATATAGAAGTACAAAATAATTCAGTTTGTTATTTGTCCCATGACTTTTATGGCTTAAAGGAATACTTACAAGATTTTTTATTTGTATAGAAGTAAAAAATCATTAATTTTGTCATTTGTCCCATGACTTTTATGGCTAGAAAGAATACCAACAAGATCTCTTATTTATATAGAAGTACAAAATCATTCAGTTATACGTGTAATCTCCTTATTGTTGCTCTTCCCAAAACTTGTGAATTTGCTTTCAAGAGGTGTATTGCTTGCCCCTCAGGTTATAATATCGCTGCGAAAGCAAAGACAATCTTTAACTTGTGTGATAATTTTATAAGAATTTATAGATGTAACTATAAACTTATATTTTACTAAAGTAGGCTAAATCATAGTTTCCAATATAATTGAATTGGTTAAGTTAGTTGAATTACTAAAGGAATATAAAGTATTTTATATGAATTTATGGATGTAATTTTTAAATATAAGATGTACAAAAATAGGCTAAATGGTAGTTTGAATATAATTAAATTGGGTTAATTAATTGGATAACCAAAGGAATATTAAGTATTATATATACATATACATATATGTATATCAAGGTTAATATTCATATGTGTACATATATATGTCAAGTTTAACTATAGTATTAATCAAAGTTAAGATTCTATAATAATTACCATATATATTATATAACAAAGCAAAACTTGATATATATTTTTTACAATTATATAAAACAAAATACTTGTTTTCCTTTTGCTGCCCTAGCCTTAACGGTTGTAATGGTGAGAGAAAATGAGATAGTTGCCTGAACCTGATCACCACTCTTAATTGGAATTTGTATGCATGTGTTATCTTCTAACGCACGGTACATAAATCCTTGCAAAGGTGGCAGCACAAGTGAAGCCTTACCGAGCGAAAACAAGTGCAACATGGTCTTCGGTCCTGTTAGATTTTGTTGTTATGAAGAAGACAAAGTTTCCTCCTTTAAACCTTATGACCCAAGATTGGAGAATGAAAAATATTAACATCAGACATCTAGATTTTATATATGTGCCAAAAGATTAAGAAGAACATAAAGAAGCTTGTTTTTTTTCTTTCTTTTAAGGAATAGAGCTTTAATGCGTACCTTTGAATTTAATTTATAATGAATAACTTGAGAGATTACGTAGGTTGTGGTAAACAAAGCTTTTGCAATACTTCTTCTTTACACCAATCAAGAAGACTAAGTTTCATTGAAGAACAATTGAAATGTGATGGGAGAATAGATGACGTACAGTTGAGTATTTTATGTAAATTGTGAAAAATATAGATTTTATTTTATACTATAGTTTACAAAATATTTAGATTTAGATGAAGAATCTATGAGTATCTGGAATGTGATTTTGATTTTTGAAATCTTTGAGCTAAATGAAGAATCTATTGCTATTTGAGAGACAATTTTATTTTATTTATTCAATATCTTACTTATATATATAAAATAATTAAAAATATGATTTGATTAATTCTATGGTCGACAACTGTATAAAATTAACTTTTGAATTTTAATCTATGTGCTAAAGAACTTATTCATAATTTATTTTTTTAAAAGTAAAAGATAACTTTATTAAGATAATGATAGAAATTTATTGCCACGCACAAGGTACAACGTTGGATTACACAAAAACATTGATTATTTTACAATAAAGTGATTAGTTATTTAATGTAATGTCTCTAATTTAAACCATTTATTAATATACCAATATATAAAAATCGGTTAGTAATTAGCTTGGAAACATGATCAAATTATTAATAGAAACTTTAAAATATTTTTTAACATCCTACTCAAAGTATAGTGTAATATAAAAGCATAAGTCGATAACAATAACATTCTATGTAACGACCAGAGAACAATAATTATCCTAGAGTCTGAAAATTAAAAAGCATGTATACTTTTCAACAAAAATTTTAATGAAAATAAGTTCCAATAATAGACCGTGATGTTTAAAAATACCAAAAGCCAAATTTTCAGAAAATAGTAATTTAATCTAACCCCAAAAAATTTTTATTTTTCAAGAAAATAATATTAAAATTTCAAATATTAAGAAAAATAAAAGCAAATTGATATATGGGTTAAATTGAAAAAGCTTGAATTGAAAAAAAAATCTTTAATTTAAAAAATGACTAAAATGAAGAAGATTTTTAAAACAGGAGAAATATGTAATTTTTGAAAGCTTTAACGTCTCAGCGAGTGAAGTTATAATTGAGCCTGATCTGCCCATGCAAGAAAACTACTAAATCTCAAGTCCCTAGCATCATACACACCGGTGTTGCCGAAACTTCTTGCCAACATTTTATATTTAAGGGATCCTTCTTATTAATTTTTTTATGTTCATTTTATTTATGTTAAATTTTTTTTATACAATGTAATACATAGTGGTTATAGACATGATCCTACTTAATTTGTATTATCATTAAAACAATATTATTTTAATTTTCTTTATTTTTGGATACCTTATTAAATATAGAGGAAAAATGTAATTTAATTAGAGACATTATTCTTATCTAATTTTTATGTTCCATAAGAAATAAATTGAAAACCTGATCTTATAGAAATTACCTAAATGAATATATAATTTGTTTTGTCCATGTTTTTTGTTTTAAAAATTTTTTTAGAAGAGCAAATTCATATATTTGTTTTTGGATTATAAACAAGAAAAACTCGACAAGGGTTGTGCATTCTGCATATAATTAATGCAGGTGCGGGACTGACAATCCTTAAAGTGATACTTATAGCAACCAAAGGAGACACAAGAGGTGCATTCTATATATTAGATCTCTTGTACACCCTCTGTAGATTTTGCGACTTGCCCTTTCTTCATTAACATCACAGTTTATCTTTCAGAAACACATATATACACATTACTCAACATAACATGTAGTGGATTTGCACATTAATATATACATATACAACAAAAATAGTGATAAATATTTACCTCTTATAAGGCCAATCGGGGCACCTCCACCTTTTATTAGCCAAACCATCATGGTAGAGTTTGAAATCCCTCGTAGTGTGGAGGTGAAAGAGTTAGTCTTTTTAATAACTTGTATAGGTAATGAATTTACCCTGATGGAACTGTTACTTTCCACCAACGAGTCTTGATATGTTGTTTAGGTTTACAGCAAGGTTACAGTATTTGATTTTGTACTTCTATACAAATAGGAGATCTTATACGTATTCCTTCTGTCTATAAAAATCAAGGGACAAATGAAAAATTGAATGATTTTTTACTTCAATACAAAAATGAGGTCTTGTACGTACTCTTTCTATCTATAAAAGTCATGTGATAAATGACAAATACTCAAATAAGTAAACTATATCACAAAGTTATATAAGTGATCAATATCTTAATAACAATTGATTTTATAACAAGACCTAATGTATTGGAATAGTACACATTGAATTGCTAATTGCATCTCTATGCCACCAATCTCACGTACTTAATATTAATTGATAATTCTATCTTTTATATATAAATACATCCATTTGTACATAACGTGAGAAAAAAATTGAGACGAAAAATTAGTTTTAAGGCTAAAAATTGAGGTGAAAATGAAGAGACAACATAATGTGAGGAAAGAAATTATGTTTTTCACAGCCTACACAAAATAATCAACCCTACACATTTATTCTTTTCTTACATTGTAATTGTTCTTCAATAATTAGTTAATCCCCTTGATTGATGCAAAAGAAGTATCGTGAAAATTTGATATGTTGGTTCTCGATCTTGTTAACAAGATATCAGGTTATAAGTTTGAGGAGTATGAAATAGAGCTAGTGAAGTTTTTTTATAAGGAAAACAATCAACTTGGGAATTTAGTTCCTGTAACTCCTAAGAAAAATGTTCTTAAAATTTGTCGTAATATTGCATATTATTAATGCAAGCTTATCTATTCCTTGAAAGCATCGAAACAAGCTCGACTATCTTTTTATGAGCCTTCCAAAAATACTGATCATCTATTGATTTAAATTTTATATATAATATTCAATTTACTATGATAAATGAATCTAATAGGCTTAGTTTAAGCATATTAGATTGAATTACTAATTAGATATATTACTTCAATATTTTTCGTCCCACCAAAAGAAAGATTTTTTTTAAGAGTGATAAGATGTTATATAACAGAGATAGGCTTTAGTGATAGTTAAGACTTTATAGTCACTTCAATAGAATTTTGAGAAAATTTCTTCTAATTGTTTTACCATTTATATAAGATACACTAAACTTTTAGACTGAGACAATGTTTGAGCAAGCACATTCTTTGGTGGTGGCTTACTACCAATCTATTTAATAATTTTATATTTTATCTCTAAAAAAGAATTTAAGTATCTAATTTTTCTAGAATGCAAGAATTTTCAGTATTAGGAAAAGTATCTAATTTTTTAATAAATCATTATTTCTAATAAAATCATATCTGCATATATTTAAAAGAAAGCCAATATCATATCACTAGTTTATACTAAATCAGATTTTTTATTCTATTTAGGGATTCTAGTAAAATTTACTTAAATAATATGATTATGGTAAATTAAAAAATAAATTCAAGGATACCTAACACTTATTTTAAATATACTTTATATGCACATATTTTAAATATATAAATATGCATACGTAAACAATATGTTGCATTATTGTTAGAGATTTTTGATATAGAAAAAGAATATACATATATATATCCTCTATTATCCTTTAGTTCTCTAATTTATTTCAAAGAGTTTTCTTTCTCTTCTCCAAAACCCAAATTCCAAACACAAATTTTTAAATCTAATCACCACCCATTATACAACAACAAGTACTTTTGATAAAAACTTCAAATGCATGGCAACAACAAAACTGAACAAACAATGACTAGTTAAAGAGCCTTGTCGTCCACCACCTCCACACCTAGAGCCTCTACAGATGCTGCCGCTAGCACTGTAGGGATTTGTGTAAAACACGATGGAAGATGGCATGTGCATCAAATTTCCATTAAAAGTGGTGATTAAGCTCGGGCCATTAATCAAAAAATATGATCATGTAATCTAGATTTTTCATATAGTCAATATAAAGTTTGAAAGATGAAACTTTCAATCGGCATAATCATTAAGCTAGAGTGATGACGAGAAGATTAGGGCTGCGCATTTTGTATATAATAAATGCAGGTGCGACACTGACAGTGTCTAAAGTGACACTTGTAGCAACCAAAGCAAACACAACAGGTTGATTCTGCATCTTGGATCTCTTGTACACCCTTCGCAAGTTTTGTAACTTGCCCTTTCTTCATTAGAAATGCAGTTTAGCTTTTAGAAACACATATATGCACATTACTCAGCATAACATGTAGTGGATTTACATCTCCACCTTTTATTAGTCAACATATTGTGTTAGAGCCTATAATCCCTAGTAGTGCAGAGGCAGAAGAGTTGGTCCTTTTTATACCTTGTGCAGGTAATGAATTTCTCCCAATGGAATTGCTACTTTCCACTAATGAGCCTTGATATGTTGTTTAGGTTTACAATAAGCTTTAGTATTTGATTTTATATTTCTATACAAATAGGATATCTTGTACTTATTCTTTCTTCCCAAAAAATTCGTGGAACAAATGAAAAATTGAATGATTTTTTACTTTTATATAAATAGGAGATCTTGTACATATTCCTTATACCTATAAAAGTCATTTGACAAATGATAAACTTTCAAACAAGTAAACTAAATCATAAAATTATAAAAGTAATCAGTATCTTAATAGTAGTTTACTTTATCAGAAGATTTAATATTTTGGAATAGTACACATTGAATTGCTAATTGCATCTCTATGCCACCAATCCCACCTACTTAATATTAATTGACAATTCCATCTTTTATATATATATATTTATACATTCATTTATACATAATGTGAGGAAAAAATTGAGGCTAAAAATTAGTTTTAAACCTAAAAATTGAGGTGCAAATGAAGAGACAACATAATATGAGGGGGAAAAAATGTTGAGTGTGAGCTAAGAGGAAGAGAGAAAAAATGGATTACTTAAATAGAAATGCTTCCAAGGAGGATGCTTTTTTTTTATTTTTAAGCTCTAATAGACCATGTGATGGAATAATTTTTTTCTATGTATAATTATCTTTTAAAATTTCATACAAGGTCAGTAATAAGTTAAAACTAATTCAAAAAACTTACAAATGTATCACATTAATTAAATTTATAAGATCAGTAATAAGTTTAGTTAATGTTACAAAGTAAAGTTTGTATGAGTATACAATCAATTTAAAGGCTCATAAGGTGCTAAATATTGTGACCATGTAAACCTTTAGTTTACAGTTTAAAATGCTTTTATTAACGACTTATATTTTTTATATTACATGATGTAGGATATTGAATGGTATTTTACAATTTTTAGTAACCATTAGATCATGTTTATGATATTATACTGTAACCGATTTTTATATATTAGTATATAAATAAATGATTTAAACTAAAATATTACATTAAAATAACTAATCATATTATTGTAAAATATAGTAAATTTTTCAAAAGAAACAAACAAATGTATCTCATTAATTAATAAAAACCATGCAATCTATGAAAAGAAACAATAAGAATTTTGAGATAAAATAAAAAATTTAGCATGTTGATCAAGGATTCATACTTAACAAAAAAAAAAAGAATTAATGATCACATTTTTCATGAAGCCTAGACTTTTCAATATTAGGAAAAATATTCAATTTTTTAATAAACTATTATGACAAAATCAAAAGAATAAATTCATCTTTACCACACAGTTTTTTTATGTAGACCATATTTGTACATAAAAAATGTGAAACATTTTTAAGTTTGAATTTTAAAAATTAGCTCATTTTTGTTACGTATTTTTTATTCTTAAATCACTAATTTGAAATAAAAAATTATTAAGTGATTGTGATCCTCTAAGTTTTGTTTCTGTAATTTTTTAACAAAAATTTGTGGTGTCATACTTATACGGTTGACAAATTTATTTATATTTTGAAGCACTTAACACTTAATTATCTAATTTTAATCATTTATCAAGATAATAACTATATATAAATATGTATGTATAATATGGTAAAGAAATGTGAAGAGGATAGACTTGGTTATCTGTTGTCATTAAATTTGTCTTCTAAAGACAAAAATTGCGTAATTAAAAAATAATTAATAGAAAATATTTAAAGCTATTCCATTTATCTCACTTTTCTTCCTTCACTCTTTCTTTTGAGCTTCTTTGTTACTATATCACTCACCATCTTCGAAAAATTGAAAAAACATTGTAAAATTAAATAAATTGTTAGAGGAGATTTTAGATTAAGAAGACCAGAAAGTTGAGTTTTTGTTGCTTATAATTTTAAAAATTATATTGTATAAAGAAAATAATCTATTGATTTTAATTTATGTGATGTGATTTAACAATCTTAATATGTATTAGGCAAGATAAGTAAAGGAACTGATATCTAAGAAATTTGAGCAGTTAGGAAATTCCTGGATGTCTTCCCAATGATCTACTAGGATTACCTATAGATCGAGAATTGGAATTTGCCATTGATCTTAAGTTAGGTACTCAACCGATTTCATTGGCCCTATACAAGATGAGCTGAATTGCAATGAAGGAGTTGAGGAAACAGGTTCAAGAACTTTTGGATAAGGGTTCATCTAGTATATTGTGTCCCTTTGGGGTTCTCCAATCACATTTGCAAAGAAAAATGGCGGGACATTGAGATTGTGCATAAATTATAGGGAGCTAAATAGAGTTACAATCAAGAATAAGTACCATGTCCCTAGAATTGATGATCTCTTTGACCAGTTATAGGGTGGACCAGTCTTTTCTAATATTGACCTACGTTTGAGGTATCATCAAATAAAGATAAAAGCTACAGACATTTCCAAAACAACTTTTTGGACTAGGTACAAGCATTATGAATTTCTTGTCATGCCGTTTGGGTTAACGAATATCCCTGCAATCTTTATGGACCTGATCAATAGGCTCTTCAGACCATTTTTGGATCAATTTGTCATGCTCTTAATTGATGACATCTTCGTCTACTCTAAGAGCAAGGAGGAACATGTTTCGCATTTGGCTCAAGTTTTGTAGGTTCTCAGAGAAAAGAAGTTAAATACAAAGTTAAGTAAGTGTTGTTTTTGACTTGATTAGGTTGCTTTTCTAGGACATGTAATATCAAAACATGGTGTGTTAATGGATCCCTGCAAAATTAAGACCGTGTTAAATTAAGAACAACCTACTACAGTCAACAATATCTGAGGATTTTTAGGATTAGCTGGGTATTACTGCAGATTTGTGAATGGATTCTCCAAGATTGTAGCTCCTCTTACTCGGCTTACAAAGAAAGATGTCAAATTTAAATGAGATAAAGCATGTGAGAGGAGTTTCACAAAGCTCAAGACACGGTTGACCACTACGCCTGTATTAGCTCTATCGAATGGAGCTGGTGGATATACAATATACAGTGATGCTTCTTATCAGGAATTGGGATGTGTACTGATGCAGCATAGATGGTCATAATTTATGGGTCAAGACAACAGAAGGTACATGAACAAAACTACCCCACTCATGACTTGGAGCTTTCTGTGATTATTTATGCCTTAAAACTCTAGTGTCATTATTTGTATTGTAAGACATTCGAGATCTATACTGACCATAAAAGTCTAAAATATATTTTTTCTCAAAAGGATCTCAACATGCACCAGAGGTGATGGATGGAACTACTAAAAGATTATGACTGTAAGATCTTGTATTATCCAGGCAAGAGTAATGTAGTAACTGATGCACTTAGTAGAAAGAATACAGGTACACTTACTTGCATGATGGTTTTTGAGTGGAAGCCATGATCAAGCTGAAGGTGTTTATTTGGCCAGTTTAAATATTTAATTTGCAATATTTCAATAGATCAGAGATGCCTAGTTGACTAACTCCACTTTGTTGGCCATTAGGAAGGACAAAGAGTAAGGTTTGAAGCCAGAGCTCAGAGTGTCAGATGATGGGTTACTGTAACACCCCACTCACCATCGCACTAAATTGTAATTGGAGAACCTCTATTTATTCTGGCCTTAAGGCCACCTAAAATAATTTAATTTTATTTCGTAGTCTTATATCATAATTTGTAATTTCAATTTTATGCCACTTTCATTATTTGAATTTATTTAATTTTAATTTTTATATGTTATTATTTAATTTATCATTATTTTATTTATTTGATTTATTATTGTTAACATTATTTTTAAAATAATTAATTTTTGGGAGAAAACAGAAAAAGGGGGGAAAATCTCGCAGGAAAACACCCACAGGAGAGGGATGCTCGCGTGGGAACTGCTCATTGTGCGCGCGCGACCAGGCACAAGACATGCACACAGTGCGCACGTCCTATATGTGTGAGGCACAGGGTTAGTCCTGCGCGCACATCTTATCGTACACTGGCGGGCCCATCTGCACGCGTCACATTGCACATGGATAGGGTCAAGCATCGGACACTGTGTGCACGCCATCTGTGCAGCAGGCCTGCGCGGATAGGCTTCTGCGCCTAGGGCTTGAGCACGATAGGCCTGCGCGTGGCACCCCAGCGCGCTATATGATCTCTCCACGTGCAAACTAGCCCTTGCACGTGGCAGGGTAGCCCAGCACCAGCAAGCTAGGCCTGCAGTGCGTGCCTACCAGGTGAGGCACAGTACCACCTCAGGTAGTGTGCCACTACCCTCCTTGGGTGGTGTGCTGCCGTTTGAGGTGTGCCGCTGCCAGTAAAGGAAAAAAATTTCCTCTATTTTTTGAGCCACATCAAATCATTATTTGTCATTTGACACTCTCTCTTTTTATCAGATTTTGCCACTTGGTGCAAATCCGATGGTCCCTATTTTCTATAAATAAGAACCCTTCCTCCCATTTTCTCTTCACTTCCATTTTATCCTTCAACTTTCAGAAAGATTAGAGAAAGAGAGAGTGATCTAAAGAGAGAAGAAGAAGAGGAGAAGAAGAATGGTGTAGAAAAACTTAGAGGTTCTAGTCTGGAATTGAGTATTTCTTTAATTGTCTTAAGGTGTATTTGTAGAAAAATTAAAATAATATATTTGTGATTTTGTGTAGTTAGCATGTTCTATGTTTAGTTGTCCTATAAAATGAATTGTTCTTGATTTCAAACATGTTATATGATTTATAGGCACTTGATGATTTGCATGTAAATAAAATAATATGAAATCGGGGATGTTATCTAGAAAATAAAAAAAAAAGTGGAATGAAGCCTGAATGGTTCGAAGTGTGTATGTATTCGTATTGACATGCATAATGCATCAAGTGTCTCGTTAGGCTTTTGATCTCTGAGGGGTATCTATTTTCCCCTTCCCCATATGGTTTGAAAAGACGTGAGAAGACTGCTCCCTGTGGATGATGGTGTACCCTCTAACGAAAGCAGTGATGCGAATATCTATCAGGGGTCACCTTTGACTAAGTACTGTCATGGCTATAGAATATCTAATAGGACTACTAAGGTCGATACGGTTGTGTTCATAGTCGTATGATGGTTTAGCAAGCCTGAAATGTGCCTGAGCAAATTGACATTATCTATATCTGATCTAGTTATTCCACATGGGTAGTCAAAAATCCGTATCTGACCTCAAAGATGAAAGTTGGAATGATTTTGCAAAGCATGACACGAAAATTTGAGCATTTTCATGATTTATTTAATTTTCTCTATTGTCAAGTATGATGTTTGATTTTGATTGTGGTGACTATAACATTGTCTTAATAAATGATTTATTATTCACCTTTTAAATCTTATGATATTATTTAAATATTTTTTTTTATTGAGTATATGAAACTCACTCTTTCTATGCCCCCCCAGATGAGAAAGCTAGTGAGGAACTGTCCACTAACCTACCCCTTGAAGTCTATGAGGATCCCGTGGATCAATAAACCTTGAGTGCATGATTGTTCCCACACTCTGATGAGTTCAATAGCATAATGATAGAAGTGGTTCTTTTTTTATTTTGATATTTTGTATTTTGTTACCACTTCTGGCCTTAGTTATACATATATGTGTAATCGGAACTCATATATTTTGTAAGGAAATTGTAACAATTTGCTCTATTGCATATAATCTTTATCATGCCTCATGCCTTGAATAGCATTTGGGATGTCACATACTAAACCATCCCTAATCCTTGCCCTAGGCTTACACTCAACCAATGAAAGATACACAAGCCTTACTTAAAGAAAATAAAAAAAAAACCATCAGTAAAACTTAAACTTCCCTTTCCCTAAGCTAACGCCACTTGGTGCCCACTTTGAATTTCAAACACCCACCCCCGATATCAAACCCTAACCTCTCCTATCTCTTGCCCTCTTAACCTCTAATCTTCCCCTTCTTCCTCTTCATCCCTAAATTTAACATAACTTCACCCTCAGCAACCACCGACAATGAGATGCAAGAGATTCAGTCAAAAAATTAGTGGCCTCCGGTCATTCGCACACCTTCGCACCAAAGCAACCTTCCAACCAGCCCCACCAGTCGTACCTACTTCGCTAACAGACACAAACAGCTTTACAAGTGGCAAACCTACTCCTTGAAGCCCCATAATTAACATCTCCAACTCACCGCCAACCCATGTACCACTTCCGATGTCAGAATAGGCCAAATGACCGTAAATCAAGACCCATCTCTAACTACTCCCAGTGAACCCATTGTAGAAGAAGGCACACCAAAGCGACCACCGAAGAGTTCCTGAGTTTGTCGAGGCCAACCCATCCACTAACCTATGAAAATAGACTTCCGATGACATCTCACATTCAAAGATGATATGGAGAAAGAACGGTATGAGGAAATCTGGAAACTACCCATTATTCTCGGCAAATCCATATAAGACCCCACCCTTGACACCCTTAGAATCAAAATGGGTGTATTGAATCTAGTCTACGCCATTAGCTGGCCAACTTCTTTGTGGTGGATGTTACTGCCTACGTAGAACTAGTTAGGGAATTTTACACCACCTACCATTTTTACAAGCTGACCAAATTCAATCTCCATACCCCAAACCTCATCTCCTACTATCTCCAAGCCAGACACTTATAACTCTCCATTGCTAAATTTAATGATGCATTAGGGTTCTTTGAATGGGAAGCAGAACACCCATACTATGATTTCTGTGAAGACTTTGACCCAGCCACCATCTATGATGAATTCTGCCTCAGCCATTGTGATGCATATGACCCCAACAAGTCTAAATATCTCTACTTGTGTGACCCATGCATGAAATACATTTAATAATTTTTGTCTTAATCTTTTTCAGGTCGTAGGGACGCACCAAGCATCATCTCTAAAATAGATCTGTACTTTCTTTTATGCATGTACCAGCGACGCTAGAGGAACCTAGGGTATTTTTTTGTGTCATATTTTGCTAATGTTATCTCTTCTCGACAGTCATTAATCCTAGACACAATCATGACCAGAATCGCCGCCTTCACTACCCAATCTGATGGGGATAAGATGGACCTACATATCGTCAGCCCTCAAGCACTTTTAGATCTTCGATCTTTGAGAGACATGGGCCCCTTGGAACTGAAAGACAACCTCCCTTGCTTTACTCCACTTGGACCTCTTATGCCATGTGACAGAAGAATCTACAGCTAGCAGCACGAGTGCGAAGCACAAGTCGCCCTAGCTCCTCCACAGCCCAACGCGTACCTCCCCTCTGCACACACACAGGCACGGGATGTGCGCACAATGCATACCTCCCTTTCGCACGCACGGTGCGGCTTTAGGACTTATGCACATCTTCCCGAGTGTAAGCGGGCCATCCACGCATCACCTCGTACGTGCTATCTGCGCAGCAGGCTAACACGGATAGGCCCTGTGCGCTGGGGACTGCGTGCACGCAGGCTAGCCCTTGCCCGCGCGGTAGGAGACCTGTGCTCCCACAAGCTAGCCTATAGTGTGCCATCACTACCTTGGGCAGCGTACCCTCGCCGCCTATGAAGAAGGCCCTCCTCCCTCATTTTTCATGCTGAGCATCTTTTTCTCCTCTCTCTTCACCAAATTTTGCCACTTTGCGCGAATTCGATGATTTTAAAACTCTATAAATTGCCCTCCCCCTTCCCTTCCTCTCCACACTTCCATTCTTCTATTTTTTAAAGGTTTAGAGAGGGAGAGAGAAAGAGAGATAATACTCTAGTGAGAGAAGAAGAGAAAGATAGGAGAACAGTGATTGAGAAAACATCAAGATGACGGCGTGCCCTCTAACGAGAGTGGTATCACACTATCTATAAGGGTCACCCGTGGCTATGTAATGTCATGACTATAAACTATCTGTTAGGACCATTATGGTTGGTACGGTCGTGGTCATAGATCGTACCATAGTTTGGCTAGCCGGAAGTGGGCCTGAGCAAATTGTTGTATCTGTATCTGATCTGGTCATTCCACTTGGGCAATTGAAAATCTATATCTTCCCTCTGAGATAAAAGTTGTAACGATTTCACGAAGCATGACACGAAAATCGAAGCATTTCATGATTTATTTGATTTCCTCTATTATCTGCCATGATTTATGATTTTCTGTGTTAATATATCATTTTTTTAACAAATAAATGGTTTTCCATAATATGAGATAGGTAAACGAGGAAGTTAATAGTAAGATAAAATAATTAACTTTTGAAATTTTACGACATAAATTTAATACTATTTTCCTTACTGAGCATATGGAACTCACTCTTTTCATCCCCCCCCCAGATGAGGAAGAAAGTGAGGAACCGCAGGCTGACCTACCTTTGGAAGTCTATGAGGATCCTGAGGATCCACAAGTCTGACTGCATGACTATTCCCGCACTCTAATAGCATAGTGAAAGAAGTGGCCCTTATGTTTTGTTTTGTATTTTATAACCACTTATGGCATGTATGTATTGGAACTCACATATATTTGTAAGGGATTTGTTATAATTTTGTTCCGCTGCATAAATTTTATCATGCACTCGTTATTCTAAATCTATATCTGATACCTATTTGCCTTAATTAGCATTTAAGATATCACAATTTTACTAATTTTCCTAAATAAAATAAATAATTTGATTTACTAAAAACTAGTGATATGCTATTATCTTTCTTTAAAATATATGTAGATATTATTTCCTAAAAAATAATGGTTTATTAAAGAATTTGATATTTTTTGTAATACTTAAAATCCTTGGGTTCTACAAAAATGAGATTACTAATTTTTTTGAGAGATAAAAGATAAAATTATTAAATAGATTGGTAGTAAGCCGCCACAAAAGAATGGTGCATGGTCAAAGATCGTCTCAGCCTAAAATATTAGTGTATCTTATATAAATGATAAAACAAGAAAAAGAAATTTTCTCAAAGTTCTATTAAAATAACTATAAAGTCTTAACTATCACTAAAAAATATCTATGTTATATAACATCTTGTCACTCTTTTTAAAAAAATCTTTTTTTTATGGGATAACTAATATTGTAGTAATATATCTCATTAGTAATTCAATCAAATATGCTTAAACTAAGCATATTGGATTCATTTATCATAGTTTTTTTTAAAAAAATAGTAAATGGACAATTATATGTCAAATTTAAATCAAAAAATTATCAGTATTTTTGAAAAGCTCATAAAAAGATATTCGAGCTTGTCTCGATGCTTTAGAGGAATAGAAAAGCTTTCAATAATAATATACAATATTACGATCAATTTTAAGACCATTTTCCTTACGAGTTATAAGAACAAAATTCTAAAGTTGATAGTTTTCCTCATATATAACTTCACCAGCTCTATTTCATGCTCATCAAACTTGTAACATGATATCTTATTAATCTTAATCTTTTATGGATCAAGAACAAACATATTAAGTTCATTCTTCTAGTAAAGCTCCTAGTGAGATGTGTTAATAAAATTGAAGCCATTCAGTTGCAGTATTAATTTTAATTTTATCCATATAGTTAGTAATTTATCAAAAAAAAACTATCCAAAAAAAATAAAACTATAATGGAAAAGGATGTTGGTATGGATGGCACAAGGGAAGCCTTACCGAGTGGAAATGAGTGCAACATGGTCTTTGGTCCCTTAAGATTTTGCTAGTGCACATCTTCTTCAAAGCTTCCTCCTTTAGAACTTATGACCTAAGATTTAGATTGTAGAAAATGTTAACATCAAACATCTAGATTTTATATTTGTACCTGAAGATGAAGTAGAATTAAAATAAACTTATTTTTTTTCTTTCTTCGAATGAATGGAGGTTAAGTGCATACCTTTGAGTTTAATCTATAATAAATAACTTTAGAGGTTATGTACGCTTCGAAAAACTAACTTTTTGTTATACTTCTTTGTTACACCAGTAAAGAAGACGGAGTTTAATTGAAGAATAATTGAATTATGATGGGAGGATAAATCACATACAGTTGAGTATTTTATATAGGCCGTGAAGAATGTAGATTTTATTATTCTACAATTTATAAAATCTTTGAACTTAAATAAAGAATCTATGGCTATTTGTAAAATGGTTTCATTTTTTTAAATCTTGAACTTAAATGAAGAATCCATCACTATTTGAGACGCGATTTTATATATTTATGTAATATATAAAATAATTAAATACATTGATTTGATTAATTTTCTGGTCACCAATTGTGTTAAAATTAATTTTTGAATTTTAATCCATGTGCTACAAAATTTATTCATCATTTGCATTTTTAAAAGTTAAAAAAGACAATTCTATTAAGATAATGATAGAAGTTTGTTACCATCCATCAGGTAAAAAGTCACGTTATACAAAAATGTCAACTGTACTTTACAATAATATGATTAGTTATTTTAATGCAATATCTCTACTTTAAATAATATATTTATATACCAATATATAATGATTGGTTAGTAATTAACCTTATAAACATGATCTAATTGTTAATGAAAATTTTGAAGTACTCAAAGTATACTGTAATATAAAAACATAGGTCAATAACGATGACAATATAAAATACATAGAGAAGGTAACTAAGTTTCCACGATATTTCTTCTTTGTATCAATTAAGAGGACTAACAAATTATTGAAGAACAATTACAATGTGAGAAGAGAATAACTGTGTAGGTTTGATTATTTTCTGTAGGCTGTAAAAAACGTAAGTGTGATGTCCCGATGCCTGAGAGTAACAATGTCAAATTTATTTATTAAATAATTTTTTTTAAATATACTACCGCAGAACATTCCTTTCCTTACTAACATACATTCAGTATTCTGAGTCACAAGTTAACTATCTAGATATATGCATTAATTTAAGTTAACTAACAAAATACAATTCTTTTGCCACTATTCAAAATATACAAAAATCATCTTATCCTAATCCTCGTGGAACATGTAACGACCCCGAAAATTCAAAAAGAAATACATATAATAATTTGAGTGCAGAAGCGAAACAAAAGATTAAGATTAACATCCCTTACACAATAATTTAAAAGTACTAAACAATATCATGGAATAAGTTCTCTAAAAGAAATATAAGAAATGAGAAAAATAAAGAAAACTATAAAGCATCTAGCATCTATTCGCTGTCTTCTTGTGGATCGGGCTTGGGAACCAGGTCCTCCTGATTTGACATGGTTAAATAAGGAATGAGCTACACTAGCCCAATAAGGACATCACACTATATCACCGTCACAGAAGTAAAGGTTGGTAGAAAACCAAAAACAACTAGTGGAGCACAATTTTAAAGCAATACATTTATTTGAAATAAAACAATTTATCCTTTTTCTTACCCTTGAGAACCTGTGAAAACAACCTATAAGGAAAATAACATCATACAGATCACAATTTCATGCATAATCAGTAACATAAAATATATCATAAATCTGTATTCCTTAATAATAACTGATTGTCACTGTTTCTCGTTTTCACCAGCCTACTAGTATCTATGGGGATCCATAGGGGTCCCTGCTATACGTGAACCATTCCCCTTAACAATCTTAATTCTAGGGCCGTCCCCATACCACATCCGGTATGAGCGCCAAAATAATAAACCTCAATACCCCATCCGGTATGAGGGTGAAGCGGGTCGTCCCCATATCCCGTCCGGTATGAGCACCAAATGACCAAGTCTCCATACCCCGTCCAGTATGAGACAACGTTCACGGTAGGGTTCTCTATGAACTCTGTCCGTCCACCATCTCCCAGGATATCTAGTGAGGCTATCATCTTATCCATTTATCAAATCACATCCTATTCCTATTTGTCCTTTGTCTCCGTTACCAACTCAAACATAAATACATAAACAAGTAACGTGCATCCAATAAAGCAAGCATATCTTAGATTTCTAAAATCAAACAGTAGTGAAGTAAACGATGATACATGAATTTAAAACCATAGAATAGATAAACCAGATACCATAATGCATTTAAACTGTAAAATAAATCAAATAGGAATTGACAGAGAATAATAACCGGTTTGGGCTCCATTAGCAACCGTAATTAATTATGCATATGTATTAATTTGCACAAAATATAGTATAATCATTTATTCGAACTTTAATTCCATGATAGGAAATAGGGTGAGGGGGTCCTTACTTGATTTGACGCCGAAAACTAGATCATTACTATGCCTACAGGTGGTCATTGGGTTTCCTGAATTTTTCCTCGGGAACTGAAACGCGCTTATGGTACCTACACATGTCCCAAATAACCCCAAAATCAGACCCAAGGCCTACTCGACCAATTTCAAAATTCTGGCATGGCGGCTCCGCCGTGCTCCGGTGACGGCGTTGCCGCTCGCGGTGGCGATCTGCCTCGGGTTGACTGTTTTCGGCCGTTTTCGGCTGAATTCAGCCAAACTTGCATCAGTTCCTGTGAGAAAACACACTTAGGGCCCTTGGTGGGCTGGAAAAATGTAAAAAAATGAAAGTTACCAGCGGTGGGGCTCTCCGGTGCAGTGGCTCCTCTTGCTCATGTTGCAGTTGGGTGTTTTGCTTCGGTCAACCTGTAGAGGAGGAAACGATGATCACAACGGTGGAAAAATCACATCGAATGGGAATCAGGAAGGGCCTAAACCGAGGTGAAAACTGAAACACCCTGCAGCGACGCTGCTGAGCTTTGGCGGCATTTTTTGGCCAATTGGCTGGTGCTTTCGCTCTGATTTTGCCATAGGTGGGTTTAGAATCAAATACTGAGCAAAGGGTAGAAGTTTTACCTCGTTTGGCAGCCAAAAATTACTCCGGCACGGCGGCGGGTGGCCTCGTTCGGCTCCGCAGCGGCTGGGCTGTCTTCTCCGGCGAGGAGCTCTAGCGGCTAGGGTTAGGGTTTGGGTGCAGATAAGGTTATTTATACCCATCTGCTTTTGATCTGAGTCATCCATCACTTTTAATCTGGACCATCCGATTGCGATTAAATAGGGAATGAATCTGGACCGTTCATCGCGATTTAATCTGGGCCGTCCGTGTGTAATTCAATCTGGGCCGTCCGTGCGCGATGCAGTCTAGGCCATCCGTGCGGGTTTTTGATCTGGTTCGTCCGTTCACGTGGGAACAGATCTTAGTCATTCGATCGCGCGCATGCGGATCGCTCACGTGGCTCCCTCCTGCGTGGCCTCCCGCGTTAGCGTCTCTGCCACCTAGCGCGTCCTCGTTGGCCAAGGCTGCTGACCGGGGCAACTGATGTAGCACAACTTTTTTAAATTGTATTTTGACCCTCAATTTCTGATTTTTCTTTCAAAAATACCCCCAGAACCCAAATTTTCACCCCTTTTCTCCAAAATTGCTTTCAATTAAATTCTTAAACAATTTTTATCCCTTTTTATTATTATTATTATTATTATTTCTATTAAAATAAATTAAATTCAATTCAATTCAATTTAAAATTACATAAATAATAATTAATAAAAAGAAAAAAATGAAAGGTTGGGTGTTACAGAACATATCCAAACATTTCTTAAATTATATTCTTATATCATCTATTCAACTCAAAACAATATTTATTAATTTGTTTACATATTTATTAAATCAAAATGATTTCCAAAATTTATTCCTTTTAGTATTTTAAATTACCTTTAGCTAAGTATTATAGATTATGGCTAAATCAATCTACTTATCAATTACTTATCCAATCAAATTTAATTCTTATTAATTACTTATTCCATCAAATTAAATTCTCTTTAATTTTGTATTCAATCAAATTCAATTCTCCAAACTATCATAATTACCTAATTCTTAATTAAATTTTAATTTATTTATTCTTCTCCCATATATATACACACACATACATACGCTTATATATTTATATACACACAATACATACCCATTTATTACGTACAGATTTTTTTATATATATATCATATTATTTCATTGTTTTAAAAAAATTTATATTATAGGATACAATTATATAATTACTTATATATAAAATCTTTCCCTTCAATATCATTTATATTTATGACATATATATTGTGTTAATCATACTATTAGATAGTGGTATAATGAAAAGTAGTAACTATTAGATAAAATGACATAATGAAAAATGACAACTTTAAATGAAGTGATATGAAAAGTGACAACCTTTTAGATAAAACTGCATGTGAAAAGTGGTAATCTTTTAAATGAAGTAGCATGTAAAAATACCTTTTAGATAAAATTACATGTAAAGAGTGGTAACCTTTTAAGTGAAGTGACATAATGAAATGTGACAATTTTTTGATGAAATGGTGGCAACCTTTCCCTTGTGGCTCCCCACTCCTATAAATAGGGGATAATAGAAGGGAGAAAGAGACATTCCAGATGAGAAAAAAATAGTGAAAAGCATAGAAGTGAAGGAAGAAGAGGAAGTACAAAGTGTGTGATTTTTGAGGGTATTTTGTGGTTTTAGATAAAAACCTTGGGGAAACTCGCCTAAATTTTGAGAGCAGAGAAAGAAGAAGAGAAGACGAATAAGGCTCATGATTAAAAGGGGTAAGCTTTTTCTTAAGTTTTGAAGTTCAATTTCTCTTTAATTTTTGGGATTAGTTTTTGAGTATTGTATTGGATATTTGTAAGTCAAGAAAGTGACCAAAAATTATTCCAAAACTCAGTCAAAATTTTACAAAAAAAAGTCATAAATAAAGCCATAACTCTACCAGAATTAACACTACGACTGCTAAGGACCTAAGGTAAATGGATATTATAAATTCATAGCCTATGTAGTTTTGAGATATTTTACGTATTTTCAGTATAAAAATGTGTTATGTTTAATTTATCTTTTGTATTTGCTAAGTAAGTATTTGTTTAAGTTTTATTTTGATGTAAGTGTTATTTTGTTTTGTGTTTTCAAAATGTGGTTTTGATATGTGTGCATCACTCATTACGGAAAGAAGTTATTCCAAAAGTTACCTACATTATGGTAGGCTTCAATCTGGCCGTACATAATCGTTTCGTGTTCAAGTGTATTGGCGAAGTGATAAGTGTGTACCCATACATAACCGTTCTGTATTAAGGTGTATGGAAAAATAGTATGATCTATGTGTCCTAACCGTTCTATGTTCGGGGGGTAGCAAGGTTTCAAGGTACTCATGTATGCCATTCCGTGTTCGGGTACCTCGAGAACCAGTGATAAGTATCTGTGCCTACACATAATGTATGGTAACTGATTGATCCTCCATAATAGTGATGAAGTATACAACATGAATTTGTTCTCTGATTTATGCCTTCGTCTTCTTATTCATATATCTTTTGGAAAGATTATATGATATATATTCTGTTGTGTAAAAAGAAACTATATATTACATGTACTATGCTGTGATTTCATAATATTACTTATTGGGATACTTATCTCACCCCCTATCATCCTCCAGATACTGAAGATACCGCTACAGAGTAACTGGTGATACAAAGGAAATTTCTGAAGTCTAGACTCTGATATTAATGTTACTTTTATACTTTTGTTTAGTAATCTAAGTAAGGAAATTTAGAGCCTCATACATATGTTTATGTTTTATATTTAAAGGATGTAATACTTTTGAAACTCTTTTATTATTAATAAAGTTAAGTTATTTTACTTAACTCGAGCCTATATAATTTAAGAAAGTATGCTCCAGTCATTACCCTATAAGATAAGATGTGGTCCGTGACAAGTGGTATCAGAGCACAATTCTAAGACATCCCTTGAATACGAGGCTTAGGGTTACATAAGACTTAGATAGAGTTCTGAAACATAAGAAAATATCTCTAAATTTGAATTTAATGAATGTAGGAAATGGCAAGGATACAAAGAGAGCAGGCACATCATATTTTGAAAAATGAGATCGAAAAAGAGTCTAGATAGATTCATGCGTATACTCGAAGGCTTGGCCATGGTTGTAACTCAACACGTAGTCCATAGCTAAAGTGCTACAAATGGTAATAATACTAGTACCAATAACAGCCAACCGATGGAGGCAAATAATGAAAAACTCATTGAAAGATTTAAGAGAATGAACCCACCATCATTTGCTGGAGCAATCGACCCAATATTAGCCAAACAGTGGATCATTGAGTTGGAGAAGATATTTGATGTTCTCAACCCCACTTTAGAGCAAATGGTACAATTAGCCACATTCATGTTCAAGGGAGGAGCAGAACACTGGTGGCGCCTAAAGAATGGATCCCTGAGGACACTAATCTTTTGGAAAACATTTAGAGCAACATTGTACGAAAAATATTTCCCTGACTTTGTTCGAGAATAGAAACAAATAGAGTTCTTCAAATTAATGCAAGGCAATATGAGGATAGTAGAATATGCAAAAATGTTTATAAAGCTGGTCCGATTCACGCCCAACTTAGTAGCAGATGGAAGTCTAAGAGCTAGGAAGTTTCAGAGAGGCCTCCATAAGGAGATCTAGGATAAAATCTCAGTTATGAAGATTAATGACTATCAAGAAGCGTTGAAACTGGCCTAGATTGCAGAAGAGGCTACAAACCTAGTGCCACAACAGATCCAGTGGGTTCGACCATTCATACCAAATAATAAAAGAAAGGTCTATGAGCCACAACAACTTGATAAAAGGCAAAAAATAGATCTCTTCGTCCTAGCACAAGGGCTAGAGTAGATATGCTCGCATTGTAGAAAGAATCGCAGTAATAAACTCTGTAACAAGTTGATAAGTGGATGCTTCAGATATGGCAGTACTCAACATCGGATCAAAGAGTGTCCTATCAATAAAGAGCAAACCATACTAATAACTCAAGGAATAGTGTATGCCATTACAGAGTGAGACACTCAATCCTCTCAGGATGTAATCCAAGGTATGTTCACTATCTCTAGTACCTTGACTAAAGTTTTAATAGACCTAGGATCCATACACTCTTTTGCATCACATGAGTTTTAGTCACCTTTATAATATGTATTAGTAGACTCTACCCTAGCTAATAAGGACTTGACCACTAGTATAGTTTACCGAGCATGTATTGTAACGATTTCCAACAGAGAGTTACCAGTAGATCTCGTACTCCTAAACGTGCATGATTTTAACATTATACTAGGAATGGATTGGTTGGCAGCATACCATTCCAATATAGATTGTCATTGGAAGATGGTAACCTTTAATGTTCCTAATGATAAGGCTTTCAAATTCAAAGGGATTAGAGAGCCCCAACATCCATGTCTCGTATCTTGCATTTAAGCTCAATGATTACTTGAGAAGGGATGTGTAGAGTATTTGGATTCGTAGTGAAAAATAAAAGTAAAGAAGTAAATCTACAATAGATAGCAGTGGTGAAGGAATTTTCTGATTTTTTTCTAGAAGATCTTCCAGGTTTACCTACAGACCGGGAGATCGAGTTCTTCATTGACTTAATTCTTGGTACAAGCCCTATCTCTAAGGCTCTGTATCAAATGGTGAAAGCCAAATTAGAGGAACTCAAGAAACAATTGTAGGAATTATTCGATAAGGCTTTCGTCAAACTAAATGTATCACTAAGGGGAGCTCTAGTACTATTTGTGAAGAAGAAGGATGGTACTATGCAACTTTGTATCAACTATAGGAAACTAAACCAAGTTACCATAAAGAATAAGTGATGTTCCCAAGATTGCCTTCAGGACCAGGTATGGCCATTACGAATTCTTAGTCATGCCTTTTGGTTTGACAAATGTTCTTACAGCATTTATGGATTCGATGAACAAAGTTTTCCAACCATTCTTGGATAACTTTGTCATCACATTCATTGATGATATATTGATTTATTCACAGAGCAAAGCAAAACACGCTGAGCATATGGCAATAGTGCTTGGAATACTTAGGAAAGAGAAATTGTATGCCAAATTTAAAAATTTTGAATTTTGGTTGAAAGAGGTTGCCTTCCTCAGACATATAGTTTTAAATGAAAAAATATCAGTAGATCGAGTTAAAGTAGAAATAGTAATAAACTAGAAAAGGCCTATAATAGTAACTGAAGTTTAAAGTTTCCTCCGTTTAGCTGGATCCTAAAGGAAGTTTATTGAAAATTATTCAAAGATTGCTGCTCCACTAACTCAGCTCACTATTACAATGTAAAGCCACGAAATAAAATTAAATGAGTTAAGTGCAGTTTTAAGGCCCAAATAAATAGGATTTTCCAAATACAATTTGGCATGATGGTGAGTGGGGTGTTACATTTCCCCCACCTTAAAAAAATTTGGTCCTCAGATTTGTCTCGAACAAGTCTAGGAACTTCTTTTTCATCTCGCATTCCAACTCCCGTGTTGACTCTTTAGGGGTATTATGCTGCCACTATACCGTCACCATGGGAATCGTCTTGTTGCGTAAGACTTTGTCGGTCCAATCAAGAATCTCTATAGGGAATTCTTTGTAGGTCATATCAGCTTGTACCTTTGTTTTATCATGAGGAATGATATGAAAGGTGGTACTTTTTGAGCATGAAGATGTGGAAAATATCATAATAACCTGCAAACTCTTAGGATAAAGTAAGGCGGTATGTTGTGGGTCCAATGCACTCTACAATCTGAAAAGGTCCCATATAACGACTCGACTTCCCTTTTTTCCCAAACCACATCTTTCCCTTGTAGGGAAAAATTTTAAGGAATATCTGGTCTCCAACGATGAATTCCAAGGGTCTCCTACGATTATCACTGTAACTCTTCAAGCAACTCTGGATCGTAGCCAAGTTCTTACAGATAATCGCGACCTTCTCAATAGTCTCCTAGATGAAGTTTAGTCCTAAATGATGTGGGTTTCTAACTTCGCTCCAACAAGTGGGAGAATGGCAGGGTATACCACACAGGACTTCATATATAGCCATGTTGATACTGGAATGATAACTGTTATTATAAGTAAATTCGCACAGGCGAAGATACTCATACTAGTTATCACTAAAGTCAAGGACGTAAGCACATAACATGTCTTCCAATGTCTGGATTGTACATTTTGACTTACCATCAGTTTGGAGATGATAAGTGGTGTTGAAGTTCAATCAAAACCCAAGAGCTTCTTGAAATTTGTTCCAAAAGTGGTAGGTGAATCAAAGATCATGATCGAACACAATGGATAGGGGAACACCATGGAGTCAAACAATTTTATTGACATAAAGGTGGGCTAATCTACTGGTGGAATCAGTAGTTCTGATAGGCAAGAAATGGGTAGTCTTGGTTAGTTTATCAATGATGACCAAAATGGCATTACGACCAGAACAAGTCCTGAGTAGTCTGGTGACAAAATCCACGGTTACATGCTCCTATTTCCATTCCAGAATCGGGAGGCCCTGTAATAAACTGCTAGGTCTATGGTGTTTTGTCTAAATCCTCTTATAAATTAGGCATCTAGAGATGTAGTCAAAAATGTCCTTTATTCCCAACCACCAATATTGGGCATTCAGGTCATGGTACATCTTGGTACTCCCTAGATGGATGGATAGTTTGGAGGCATGGGCAATCTTGAGAACAACCATCCTGACAGCAATAAAAACCAAAATTCGGTTATGAGATCTTAACAACCCATCATCTAAGATCCTAAAGTCAGGAAATTCATCAGAAGAGAACTTACACAGATTCTTGGTCAGTTCTTGGTCCATGGATTGAGTTTCCTAAATCTTCATGAAAAGATCAGGCATGGCTTGGATCTGAGTGAGATAGGTAACTTTGCCATAGTAGTTGAGGTAGAGTGACTGCATGGCATCTACTAACTTCCAACTGGAGGCCCTGGTTTAGGCCAACACTACGGACTCCTTTCAATTCAGTGCATCAACAACTATATTTCCTCTACCGAGATAGTAAATGATCTTGCAATCGTAGCCTAGATTAGTACTAAAAAAATGGTGAAATAGAGTCAAAGAATACTGTAGAGTTCAAAATAAAGATTTAAACAAATGGGATTCATATGAAAAAGACAAATTAAGTCATTACGAAAGACAAAACTCTTTTGAAGTGGACTCATTGCTGAATCAAAAATCGAATTTTAAAAAAAATGATAGATATGATCTTTTATCATCTAAATCTATTAATTCTGAAGACAAGTTTTTTGTAGTCCTTCAGGAGATCCATCCAGCGTCTCTGTCTCATGTTCAACTACTTCTACAATAAGATATACTTCAAAATTTTGTGGTTAGTGTAAATCTCAAAGATCTGACCAAACAGGTAATGACTCTATATCTTCAAGGCAAATATGATGGCCACCAACTCCAGGTCATGAGTAGGGTAGTTCCACTCATGGGGTTTTAATTGTCGGGATTCCTAAGCGACCACTCTACCATGCTGCATTAAAACGCATCCTAAACCAATATGAGATGCATCGTAGTAGACCTAAAATCTTCCAGTGTTGTTAGGGAGGATCAACGCCATAGTAGAGGTAAGATGACGCTTCAATTCCATAAAGCTTTCACCACATTTGTAATTCTAGACAAATGGAACGCCTTTTCAAATGAGTCAGGTCAAAAAAGCAGCAATCTTAGAGAATTCATTGATGAATCGTCGATAGCAACCTGTCAAGCCAAAGAAACTACGTACTTCAGTCACATTGGTGGACAGATTCCAATTAATCATTGTTTCAACCTTAGTTGGATCCATGGAAACTCCTTTACTCGAAATTACATGATCAAGAAAGGAACCTCGATCCAACCAAAGGAGCATTTGCTAAGTTTAGCATACAGTTATTTCTTGTGAAGTGTCCCCAACACTTCAGAAAAGTGGACCGCATCTTCCTCCAAGCTCTTGGAGTACACTAGATGTCATTAATAAATACAATGATGTACTGATCCAGTCTATTTTGAAAAACCCTGTTCATGAGATCCCTGAAGGTAGCAAAGGCATTAGTTAACCCGAATGACATCACCCTGAACTCGTACAGGCCGTATCTATACCAAAAAATAGTTTTCAAAATATCTTCTTCCTTGACTCTCAACTGATAGTATCCTGATCTAAAGTCAATCTTAGAAATCACCGTGGCTCTTTATAATTGGTTGAAAAGATCATCGATTCGAGATAAGGGGTACTTGCTCTTTACTGTTACTCAGTTGAGTTCCCAGTAGTCCGCGCATAGTCTGAGGGAGCCATCCTTCTTTTTTTTGAATAATACTGGAGCGCCCCAAGGGGAATGACTAGGGAGAATAAACTTCTATCTAAATAGCTTAGAAAGCTAGTTTTCTAGTTCTGCAAGCTTAGCATGACTCATGCGATAGGAAGGTTTCGAGATTGGTTAGGTTCCGAGTAGCAGTTAAATTAAAACTTCTACCTCTCGTGGGGGAGGTAGACCAGGTAGTTCGACAGAAAAAACATCCAAAAAGTTACAAACAAACAGTATAGAATATACAGCATGATCAACATCCATACTCCATTTACTCAATAGTTAGGAAGGATAAAAGTAGATTTTTATTTCTTTTTCGTAGATTGCAAGTTTACAACTTTACTTTCACAATCAATAATTGCTCTATATTTTTCTAACTAGTCCATTCCTAGAATCCATCAAATCCTGATAAGTCTAATAGTATTAAGTCTACAAATACTTCTCTTTCTAAAGTTTTTATCTTACAGTTTTTATATACATAGTGAGCTCCTAGTAATCTCCTAGAAGGAGTCTGTAACGTTAATATTTCCTCTAAAGGTTTCGGCATAATATCTAGTTTACAAGTAAGTGCACAAGAGATAAAAGAATGAGTAGCACCCATATCGATCAAAGCCTTGACAGAAGCATTATGAATAGAAATAACCTAGATAAGAATGGGAGTGCGGAGAGCACCGGTACATCTAGGTGGTACACACAATGCTATACCACAGGTCTTGCCACATCTTTTGGTCGCTGAAGGCAGTCCTTTATAAAGTGTTGAGTGCTTCTTCATCGATAACAGGTGTGATTGAAAGACCGATAGGGTAGGTCACCATTCGAGCGACCACAAGCTGACATGGCTGGGAAAGTTAAGCAGGCTATTTAGTAAGTGGAGGTAGGGTAGGGGAAGGAAAACTCGGGTTCGTTTATTGGGGTGGCTACTTACTAGGTCAGGTAATCTTCTTTTGGGTTGTTGGGGTTGTGTTTACTGGTTACAAACTCGAGCAATGCATTGGTGCTTGTTCGAGATGAGCTTTTTGGCCAATTAAGTTATTCTAGCACCTCTGCATACAAGCTGGGTCTCAGCATTGTAACTCGATCATAAATGTCGGCATGAAGGCCTTTCAAAAACTTCCTAACTTTATGACTTTTAGGGTAACCACTAAAGGGTTAAATCTAGACAGTTGGACGAATCGAACTGTATACTGGGCAACCGTCAGACTCACTTAGCGAAGGTCCTGAAATTCCTCCTCCTTTTTTTCTCAAACATAGGCTGAAAAAAAGTTATTAAAGAATGCATCCATAAAAACTTTCCAGGTGGTAATGGTAGGCAAGACTTCCTTCTTAAGTCGCCACCAGTGTTCTACTTCACCGTTCGACATAAAGGCTGCTAGGGGGACTTTCTATTCCTCAGTTAGGTCTAGGACAGAGAAACATTTCTCTATATGCAGGATCTAGGCTTCGGCTACTAAGGGGTCAGGGTCACCTTCGAAGTGTAGAATGTTAAGTTTCCTAAACTCTGCTATGCTATGAGAGATGGACTTCTCAGTTGTTCGATACTCTGGGGCAGGGTGTGACTTGATTCTGTCCTACGGCTGCAGTCAATCCTTGGATAGGTCAGAAGAGTTCGGTAAACTCAACCTTGGTTGGATGGTGCTGGGCCTCGGGTCTTTCAGTACGTTCTAGGGAAGGTCTTTCTTGCGTCATTCCTATAAAAGAGAAAAAGACATGAGTTGGTGGTCTAATTTGGAAAATATGACTTATTTTCCTAGATGTCTTAAGGGTCTTTCTACCTACGACCTCAGTTGTAAGGGATTTGGTCCACATAACTGCTCTGATACCATCTGTGACATCCCAGATGCCAATTAAGGTATGTGGGTGTTAGATAGAGAAATAGATTATGAGTGCATGATAAAAATTATATGCAAGGAGCAAATTAATATAAATTCCTTATAAAATATGAGTTCCAAATACACATATAATTGAGGACAGAAGTGGTTACGAAATACAAATGTCAAAATAAAAAAAGGGCCACTTCTATCATTATGCTATTAGACTCATCAAAGTGCGGAAATATTTATGCACTCAAGGTTTGCAAATCCTCGGGATTCTCATAGACTTCAATGGGTAGGTCAGTTAATGGTCCCTCACTATCTTCCTCATCTTGGGAGGGGAAGGCCATATAAAAAGTGAGTTGTATATGCTCAGTAAAGAAAACAGTATTTAAATAACATTATAAGGTTTAAAAGGTGAATAATTATATCATAAACACTTACCATTAGGTCATGTCAGAGTCCTATCCAACCTTACAAAAATAATTTATTTATTAAAGAAACATCATGTCATAGCCACAACAATAAAAAAACAAACAGCATACTTGACAATAGAGAAAACTAAATAAATCATAAATACTCAGATTTTCATGTCATGCTTCGCGAAGTCGTTCTGCCTTCCATCTCTGAGGGTAGATACGGATTTCTAACTACCCATGTGGAATGACCAGATACAGATACAGATAATGACAATTTGCTCAAGCACATTTTTGGTTTGCCAAACCATGGTATGACTTATGACCACGATCGAACTGACCATAGTGGTCCTATTAAATATTCTATAGTCATGACAGTACTTAGCCAAAGGTGACCCCTAATAATATTTGAATCACCGCTCTCCTCAGAGGGTATGCCATCGTCTATAGCGACTGGTCCTCTCATGCCTTTCCATACCAGATAGGGGAGGAAAAAACAAATACTCCTCAGAGATAAAAAGTGTAACGAGATAATTGATGCATTATGCATGTCAATACAGATACATACGTACTTTAGACCATTCAGGTTTCATTTCAATTTTTTTTTTTTGTATATTTATTTTTCAGATAATCTTACGAATTTTATATTATTTTATTTACATGCAAATCATAAAGTGTCTACAAATCACATAGCATGCTTGAAATCAAGAACAATTCATTTTATTAATACTACTAAACATAGAACATACAAATCACACAACATATTCCATGTACCACTCTACCACACTGTCACTGGAACGTACACACATTGTCATCGGAAACTGCTATATGCCGCTACTACCTGATTGGTAACCGCCACGGAATCAATGTGCATGACCGAATCTGCTTAGTTCCCTCCCACACATAGATCCTTGCCATTGGATTGCCTCAAGCAAATGTCCTGTGCACAAATCAGCATGCCTTCTTCAATACAACCGCTGCACGCATGTCCTTCTTCCTCGACCAGTTCATCTAGTCATCGCTTTTTCCTTCCAGTTCAGATGCACATAGGCAAAGTTGCCTCGCCTTTCACCTGTTCTTGCCGTGATCCACCTCACACAAGTCGAATCTATTACAATATTTTTTCTCTCTCTCTATGAATAACTCCCTTTCTCTTTCTTCCCACGTCTCTTCTTTTTTTTTCTCATACAACTCTCCCCCTCCCTTCAACTCTTTCTATTTTTATAAGAGGAAAGGGAGACTCCTGCACGCCCCTTCTTCTCCGGCGTGCAGGTCTCTTCTTCTTATTTTTCCACCAAAGGGATGTACGCCTCTAGTTTTTTTTTTCTCTTCTTTTCAACCAAAATGGCGTCGTTTGGGGTTTTTCAAAATGACATCGTTTTAATCTATTACAATCTCCCCCCTAGAAAAATTTGGTCATCGAAATTTATTTTATTAATATAAAATATCATTACATAAAGTTAATATAAATTACAAAATATTAAATAGATGTGGATACTTATCTTGAAATTCCATTTCTAGCTCCCAAGTGGCTTTCTTTTAAGTGTCGTTCCGCCATGAGACCTTGACTAGGGGAATCATTTTGTTCTTAGGCACCTTCTCCTTTCGGTCCAAGATATTGATAGGAACTACTTCATAGGATAGATCCTTTAGGATTAAAAGAGGCTTATAAGGTATCATATAAGATGGATCAGGATTGTACTTCTGCAGCATCGATACATGAAATACGTTGTGAACTTAAGACAACTCTGGGTTACTGCTAGTTGGTACGTTGTTGCTCCAGTTCTCTCTAAAACCTCAAATGGGCCAATAAATCGAGGGCTTAGCTTTCCTTCCTCCTAAATTTACCAATGCCTTTGAGAGGTACGATCTTTAAAAAGACATGATCACCTACCTCGAATTCTAGATCCCTTCTTCTGTTATCAACATAGATTTTTGTCTACTCTAGGCTACTTAATGTTCTTTCTAATCTTAAAAATATTTGCAGTAGTTTCATCTACTAACTCTGGGCCAATTAACTTCTTTTCCCCTACTTCTTCCCAACAAATGGGTGATATACAGGGTCGGCCATACAATGCTTCATAAGTGGCCATCCCAATGCTTACCTGGTAACAGTTGTTATAAGCAAATTCTATTAGTGGCAAATGATCATCCCAAGATCCACCAAAGTCTAAAACACATGCTCATAGCATATCCTACAAAATGCGAATGATTATCTCTGATTGTCCATTTGTCTAAGGATGAAAAGAAGTGTTGAAGGATAGTTGTGTGCCTATGGCTTGCTGACAACTTATTAAAAACTTAGAGGTAAATCTAGGATCTCTATTAAAAACCACTAAAACCAGAATCCCATGTACTCTTACAATCTCGTGGATATAAGTTCTAGTTAACTTATCCAAGGAGTCTATCATTTTCACTTTCAAGAAGTGGGAGGACTTGGTTAACCTATCCACAATCACCTAGATAGCATCATGGTCTCCTCGGGTCCTAGGCAATCCAATTACGAAGTTCATGGTGATATGTTCCCATTTCCACTCAAGAATTGGCAAAATTTGGAGGGGTCTACCAGGACTCTATTGTTCTACTTTCACTTGCTAATAAGTAAGCCATTTGGAAACATATTCAGCAATGTCATTTTTTCATGCCATTCCACCAAAATTAGGGTCTCAAATTCTGATACACTTTAGTAGTACCTGGATGCATGGAAAATTTGGAGCAATGAGCCTCAATCAAAATGTCTTTCTTTAGTTCATCATTATCGAAAACACACACCCTATCATTAAATTTGAATAACTGTGACATCCCAAATGCTATTCAAGGCATGAGGGTGTCATATATAGAAACATATTACGAGTGCATCATGGAGATTATATGCAGCGGAGCAAATTGTTACAAATCTCTTATAAACTATGAGTTTCAATTACACACACACATATATATAACTAAGGCAAGAAGTGGTAACAAAATACAAAATATCAAAATACAAAAAGGACCACTTCTATCATTATGCTATTGGACTCATCAAAGTGTAAGAACAATCATGCAATCAAGGTTTGCAGATCCACGGGATCCTCATAGACTTCAATGGGTAGGTTAGTGGATGGTTCCTCACTATCTTCCTCATCTGGGGGGAGGCATGAAAAGAGTGAGTTTCATATGCTCAGTAAGGAAAAAGTATTTAAATAACATCATAAGGTTTAAAAGGTAAATAATTATGTCATAAGTACTTATCATTAGGTCATGTCAGAGTCCTATCCTGCCTTACAAAAATAATTTATTTATTAAGAAAATGTTATAATCGTGACAATTAAAATCAAACATCATACTTAACAATAGAGAAAATCAAATAAATCATAAAATATTCAGATTTTTGTGTCATCCTTCGCAAAGTTATTTCGACTTCCATCTTTGAGGGTAGATACGAATTTTTGACTATTCATGTGGAATGACCACATCAGATGCAAATAACAAAAATTTGCTCAGGCATATTTCAGGCTTACCAAACAATGGTACGACTATGACCACGACCGTACCGACCATAGTAGTCCTATCAAATATTCTTTAGCCATGACAATACTTTGTTAAAGGTGACTCCTAATAGATATTTCCATCACTACACTCGTCGAAGGTACACCGTCATCCAAAGGGAGCGGTCCTCTCACGTCTTTCCAGACCAGATGGGAAAGAAGAAAATAGATACTCCTTAGAGATAAAAAGCCTAATAAGACACTTGATGCATTATGCATGTCAATAAGGATACATACACACTTCGAACCATTCGGGCTTGATTCCACTTTTTTTTTTTTTTTTCTAGATAACATCACAAGTTTCATATTATTTTATTTACATACAAATTATCAAATGTCTATAAATCACATAGCAAGCTTGAAATCAAGAACAATTCACTTTATTATAACTACTAATCATAGAACATGCAAACCACACAAAATCACATATTCATTATTTTGATTTTTTTAGAAATACTCCTTAAGACGTTTAAAGAAATACTCAATTCCTTACCATAACGTTAAAGTTTTTCTATACCATTATTCTTCTTTTCCTCTCCTTCTGTCTCTTTGTCACTCTCTATCTCTCTCTAAACTCTTGGAAGGTGGAAGAATGAAATCGAAGTGATGAGAAAATGGGAGGAAGGGTCCCTATTTATAGAAAATAGATACCGTAAAAATTTGCACCAAATGGCAAAATCCGATGAAGAGAGAGAGTGTTGAATGGAAAATAATGATTTGATGCGGCAAAAAAATAGATGAAAATTTTTTTCCTCCATCGGTGGTGGCACACCCCAAGCGGCGGTGCACTGACCGAGGTAGCAGTGTGCCTCACCCGACCAGTGTGCGTTGTATGCCTAGCTTGCAAGTGTCGGGCTACCATACCGCGCACAAGGCCTATAGCGCACTTGGGTGCCACGCGCAGGCTTATCTATACAGGCCTACTGCACGGATAATGTGCGCACAGTGTGTGGCACTTGGCCCTATTAGTGTCCGATGTGACGTGAACGGACGGGCTCACCTCTATGTGACAAGATGCACGCGCAAGACTAAGCCCATGCTCGGGTGGATGGGATGTGCGCACTGTGTGCATGTCCTGTGCCTGGTTGCGTGCGCATGCACACACACAGCCTGTGGTGCTAGCGCGGATTATCTTTTCCCGAGGGATTTTCCCCCCTTTTTTCATTTTCTCCAAAAATATTAATTATTTTAAAAAATAACATTGATAATAATAAATCAAAATAAATAAATTAATTACAGATAAAAATTAAAATTAAATAAAATCAAATAATGAAATCGGCATAAGATTGAAACTATGAATTACGATATAAGGCTGAAAAATAAAATTAAATGAGTTCAGGTGGCCTTAAGACCAGAATAAATGGGGATTCTCCAAATACAATTTAGTGCGGTGGTGAGCAGGGTGTTATATCTCCCCTACCTTAAAAAATTTAGTCCTCCAAATTTTTCTGAAATAACTCCAAAAACTTTTTCCTCATGTCGTATTCCAACTCCCATGTTGCCTCTTCTGGAGTATGGTGCTGCCATTGCACCTTCACAATGCGGATCATCTTGTTGCCTAAAAATTTTTTGGTCTAATTAAGAATTTCCATGGGGAGTTCCTTGTAGGTCATATTGGCTTGTACCTGCGTCTCATCGTGAGGAATGATATGAGAAGGGTCAGGGTGGTACCTTTTAAACATGGAGACGTAGAAAACATCATGTAGACCCGCAAACTCTTGAGGTAGAGTAAGGCGATATGCTACGAGTCCAATACGCTCCAGGATCCAAAAAGGTCCCACATAATGGGGGCTCAGCTTCCCTCTTTTTTTGAACCGCATTTTTCCCTTGTAGGGAAAAACCTTAAGGAAGACTTGGTCTCCAACGGCTAATTCCAAGGGTCGCCTATGATTATCAGTGTAACTCTTCTCGCAACTCTGAGCAGTAACCAAGTTCCTACGGATGATCGCAACTTTCTCGATAGTCTCCTCGACGAAGTCTGGTCCCATATGACGTTAGTTTCTAACTTCACTCCAGCAGTTGGGAGAACGGTAGGGCCTACTATTTATGGCTTCATACGGAGCCATATCGATGCTGGAATAATAATTGTTATTATAAGCAAATTCATAGAGAGGAAGATACTCGTACCAGTTATTGCCTAAGTCAAGGACGCAAGGATGCAACATGTCTTCAACATCTTGATAGTACGCTCTGACTGACCATCAGTTTAGGGATGATAAGTGGTGCTAAAGTACAATCCAGACCCAGGAGCTTCTTGAAAGCTACCCCAAAAGTGGGAAAATTAATCGAAGATCTCGATTGGACACAATGGATGAGGGAATACCATGGAGTCGAACAATTTCATTGACATAAAGGCAGATTAATTTTTTGGTGGAGTTAGTGGTCTTGATGGGTAAAAAATGGGTAGTCTTGGTTAGTCTGTCAGTGATGACCCAAATAGCATTACGATCAAAACAGGTCCTGGGTAGTCTAGTGAAAAAATCCATGGTTAAATGCTCCCACTTCCATTTCAGAATCGAGAGGCCCTGTAACAAATCGTCAAGTCTTTAGTGTTTTTCCTTAATCCTCTAGCATATAAGGCATCGAGAGACGTAGTCAATAATGTCCTTCTTCATTCCCAGCCACCAGTATTGGCACTTTAGGTCCCACTACATCTTGGTACTCCTGGGATGGATGAAAGTTTGGAGGCATGGGAAGCCTTGAGAACATCTATCCTAATAGCGACAGGGACCCAAATTTGGTCCTAAAATCTAAATAACCCATCATCTGAGAGTTTGAAATCAGAAAACTTATCAGAAGGGAACTTACTCAAATTCTTGGTGATTTCCTAGTATGTGGACTGAGCATCCTAAATCTTCATGAAAAGGTCGGGCAAGGCTTGGATCTGAGCAAGATAAGTACTGTTGCCATAGTAGATGAGGTGGAGTAACTGAATTGCTCTACTAACTTCCAACTGGAGGCCATGGTTTGGGCCAACACTGCGGACTTGTTTCGGCTTAGTGCCTTAGTGAGTATGTTTCCTCTACTGGGATGGTAGATGATCTTGAAGTTGTAGTCCTTCAGGAGATCCATCCAGTGTCGCTGTCTCATGTTCAACTCCCTCTGCAAGAAGATGTATTTCAAGCTTTTGTGGTCAGTATAAATCTCAAAGTATGACCAAACAGATAATGACATCATAGCTTCAAGGCAAAGATAATGGTCACCAACTCTAGGTCATGAGTAAGGTAGTTCCACTCATGGGGTTTCAATTATCGGGATCCATAAGCAACCACTCTACCATGCGACATCAAAACGCATCCCAAGCCAATATGAGATGCATCACAGTGGACCTAAAATCTCCTAGAATTGTCAGGGAGGATCAAACTGGAGTAGAGGTAAGACAATGCTTTAATTCCATAAAGTTTTCACCACATTCATAATTCCAAATAAACGGTACGCCCTTTCGAGTGAGTTAAATCAATGGAGTAGCAATCTTAGAAAACCAGCCGATGAATTATCGATAGTAACCTACCAAGCCAAGGAAACTACATACCTCAACCACGTTGGTGGGTGAATTCCAGTTAATCATTGTTTCAACCTTGGTCAGATCCATGGAAACTCTTTCACTCAAAATCACATGACCAAGAAAGAAAACTCAATCTAACTAGAAGGAGAATTTGTGAAGATACTCAAATAGCTGGTTCCGATGAAGTGTCCCTAGTACATCAGACAGGTGGACTCTATGTTCTTCTGGGCTCTTGGAGTATACTAAGATGTCATTAATGAACACGATGATGTATTGATCAAGTGTATGCCAAAAAATCATGTTCATGAGATCCATGAAGGTAGCAAGGGCATTAGTTAACGCGAACTGCATCACCTTAAACTCGTACAGACTGTATTTACACCAAAAAGAAATATTTAAAATATCTTCCTTTTTTACTCTCAGCTGGTAGTATCCCGTTCTGATATCGATCTTGGAGAAGACCGTGGCTCCTTGCAATTAGTTAAAAAGGTCATCGATTCGAGGTAGGGGATACTTACTCTTTACTGTTACTCGATTGAGTTCTCGATAGTTCATGCATAATCTAAGGGAGTCATCCTTCTTTTTCAGAAATAATACCAAAGTGCCCAAACAGCTCAAAAAGCTTATTTTTCAGTTCTATGAGCTCAGAATGACTCATGTAATAAGCATATTTCAAAATTGGTTGGGTTCCAAGTAGCAGTTTGATAGAAAATTCTACCTCTCACAAGGGAGGTAGACCAGGTAATTCGATGGAATAAACTTCTAGAAAGTTACAAGTAATGGAAATAGAATACACAGCAGGATCAACATCCATATTCCTGTTTATTCAATTGTTAGGGAGAAAATAATAGAAAATAGATTTTTGTTCACTTTTTGGGGATTGCAGTGTTACAACTTTATTTTCACAATCCATAATTGCTCCATATTTTTCTAACCAGTCCATTCCTAGAATAACATCAAATCCTAAGAAATCTAAGAGTATTAAGTCTACAAATACTTCTATTTCTAAAGCTTTTACCTTACAATTTTTATATACATAGTGGGCTTCTAATAATCCTCTAGAGGGAGTCTCTACAGTTAATATTTCTTTTAAAGATTCTGGCCTAATATCAAATTTACAAGCAAATGTACAGGAGATAAAAGAGTGAGTACCACTTGTATCGATCAAAGCTTTGATATAAGTATTATAATTAGAAAGCATACCCTGGATAAGGACAAGAGTGGGGAGGGCATCGGTTTCATCTAGGTAGTACACATGACCCTGGGCTATAGGTCTAGCCACATCCTTCAACTGCTGAGGGTAGTCTTTTATAAAATATTGGGTGCTTCTACACCAATAACAGGCATGATTAATACGTTGACAAGGTAGATCACCATACGAGCGACCACAATGCTAACATGGTTGGGAAGTTCAGGCAGGCTATCCAGTAGGTAGAGGTAGGGCAGGGGGAAGGAAAACTCAGGTTCATTTATTAGGGTGGCTACTTACTGGGTCGAACAATCTTCTTCTGTGTTGTTGGGTATGGACTTAGATAATGTGTTGGTTCTTTTTCGAGATGAGGTCTTTAGGCAACTGGGCATGTTCTAGCTCCTCTACATACGAGTTGGATCTCTACATCGCAAATTGGTCATAGATATTGACATGAAAGGCTTTTAGAAACTTCCTAACTTTATAACTTTTGGGGGTGACTATTAGAGGGGCAAACCTAGACAGTTGGACAAATCGAACTGCATATTGGGGAACCATCAGATTTCTTTAGCAAAGGTCCTAAAATTCCTCTTCCTTCTTATCTCGAACATAGGCTAGGAAAAATTTATCAAAGAACGCATCCATGAAAGCTTCCCAGGTGGTAGGGGTAGGAAGGATTTCCTTCTTAAGTCACCACCAGTGCTCTGCTTCACTGTTCAAAATAAAGGCTACTATGGGGACTTTTTGTTTCTCGGTTAGGTCTAAGACAAAGAAAAGCTTCTCTATCTACAAGATCCAGGCTTTAGCTACTAAGGGGTCAAGGCCACCTTCAAAGTATGGCAGGTTAAATTTTTTAAACTCCGTTATGTTGTGAGAGATTGACATTTCAGCTGTTCGGTGCTCTGGTGCAAGCTGTTGATAAGGGTTGGCTTTGTTCTGTCCTACGGCGGTGATTAATCCTTGGATAGCTCGGAAGAGTTCGGTAAACTCGGCCCATGTTGGATGGTCCTAGTCCTCGGGTCTTTCAGTATGTTCTACGAAAGGTCTCCCTTGCATCATTCCTATAAAAGAAAGGAAAACACGAGTCGATGGTCTAATATTGGTAAAGGTGACTTATTTTCTTAGATATCCTAAAGGTCTTTCTACCTACGGTTTCAGTTATAAGGGATTTGTTTCGCTTAACTGCTCTAATACCATCTGTGATATCCCAAATGCTATTCAAGGCTTGAGGGTGTCAAATAAAGAAATAGATTATGAGTACATAAGAATGATTATATGCAGCGGAGCAAATTGTTACAAATTCCTTACAAAATATATGAGCTTCAATTACATACATATATATTACTAAGGCCAGTAGTGGCAACAAAATATAAAATATCAAAGTAAAAAAAGGGCGACTTCTATGATTATGTTATTATTGGACTCATCAGAGTGCGGGAATAATCATGCACTCAGAATTTTCGGATCAACTAGATCCTCATAGACTTCAAGGGGTAGGTCAGCATACGGTTCCTCACTATCTTCCTCATCTGGTAGGAGGGCATGGAAAAAGTGAGTTCCATATGCTTAGTAAGGAAAATAATATTTAAATAACATCATAAGATTTAAAAGGTGAATTATTATATCATAAATACTTACCATTAGGTCATGTCAGAGTCCTATCCTACCTTATGAAAAAAATTTATTTATTAAGAAAATGTTATAGTCGCCATAATCAAAATCAAACATCATACTTGACAATAGAGAAAAAAAATAAATTATGAAATGTTCAAATTTTCATGTCATGCTTCGCGAAGTTGTTCTGACTTTCATCTCTGAGGGCAGATACGGATTTTTGACTGCCCATGTGGAATGACCAGATCAGATAAAGATAATAGCAATTTGCTCAAGCACATTTCAAGCTTGCCAAACCATGGTACGACTATGACCACAGTCGTACCGAGCATAGTGTTGCTATCAAATATTCTATAGCCATGACAGTACTTAGCCAAAGGTGACCCCTAACAAATATTCACGTCATCACTCTCGTCAAAGGGTACACTGTCATCCACAGGGAGTGGTCTTCTCATGCCTTTTCATATTAGATGGGGGAGGAAAAAACAGATACCCCTCTGAGATAAAAAGCCTAAGGAGACACTTGATGCATTATGCATATCAATACCACATACATACTTTAGACCATTCAGGCTTCATTCCACTTTTTCTTAAAATTATTTTCTAGATAACATCACTGGTTTCATATTATTTTATTTACATGCAAATTATCAAGTGCCTATAAATCACATAGCATGCTCGAAATCAAGAACAATTCACTTTATTAGAACTATTAAACATAGAATATGAAAACTACACAAAATCACATATTCATTATTTTAATTTTTCTACAAATACTTCTTAAGACATTTAAAGAAATACTCAGTTCCTTACTGGAACCTCGAAGTTTTTCTACACCGTTCTTCTTCTCCTCATGTCCTGCTCTCTCTAGATCACTCTCTCACTCTAAATTCTTTGAAGGTGGAAGAATGAAATGGAAGTAATAAGAAAATGGGAAGAAGGTTCCTTATTTATAGAAAATAGGGACCGTTGGATTTGCGCCAAGTGGAAAAATCCAATGAAGAGAGAGAGTCTTAAATGAAAAATGATGATTTGATGCGCCATAAAAAGCGGAGGAAACTTTTTTTCCTCCACTAGCAACGGCACACCCCAAGTGGTAGCACAGAGCCCAAAGAAGGTGGCGGCACACTACCCGAGGTAGTATTGTGTCAACCTGGTTGGCACACACTACAGGAGCTAGACTGCATGTGCAGAGGTCCTATAACACGCTGGGGCACTGCACGTAGGCCTACTACCCGCAGGCCTACTGCGTAGACAGCACGCACATAGTGTGCAATGCCTTATCCTGTCCGCGTGTGATGTGATGTGCACGGACAGGCCTGCTTGTGCATGATGAGACGCACACACAGGATTGACCCTGCACCTCACACAGATGGGACGTTGCACTATGTGCACGTTCTGCGCCTTATCGTACATGAATGTACGTGCATAGTGCGCGGTGCCCGCGCGGGTTACCCTCTCCAGCGAGTGTTTTGCCACTAAATTTTCCCCCATTTTTTCGTTTTCTCTTAAAAATTAATTTTTAAAAAAATAACATTAATAATAATAAATCAAAATAAATAAAATAATAACAGATAAAAAAATTAAAATTAACTTGAATCAAATAACGAAAGGGGCCTAAGATTGAAATTATAAATTACGATATAAATTTACAAAATAAAATTTAATGAGTTTAGGTGGCCTTAAGGCCCGGATAAATAGAGGTTCTCCAAATACAATTAGTACAATGGTGATTGTAGTGTTACAATAACCCATTATCTTACACTCTGAGCTTTAGCTTCAAACCTTGCTCTTCTTCCTTCTTAATGGCCAACAATGTGGAGTTAGTCAACTCGGCATCTCTGATCTATTGAAGTATTGCAGGTTGGATATTTAAACTGGTCAAATAAACACCTTTAGCCTGATCATGAAGTTGAATTTCACACACAGCCTGTAACAGCTTCCACTCTAGAAACCATCATGCAAGCAAGCGTACCTATATTCTTTCTGCTACGTGCATCAACTTCTACATTACTCTTTCCTAGATGATACAAGATCTTATAATCATAATCTTTTAGGAGTTCTATCCATCGCCTCTGGCGCATGTTGAGATCTTTCTGAGTAAAAATATATTTTAGACTTTTATGGTCAGTATAGATATCGAATGTCTTACAATACAAATAATGGTGCCAAAGTTTTAAGGCATAAATAATCACAGTAAGCTTCATGTCATGAGTGGAGTAATTTTGTTCATGTATCTTCAGTTGTCTTGACTAATAAGTTATGACACATCCATGCTGCATCAGTACACATCCTAATTCCTGATAAGAAGCATCATTATATATTGTATATCCACAAGTTCCATTCGGTAGAACCAATACAGGTGTAGTGGTCAATCGTATCTTGAGCTCTATGAAACTTCTCTCACATGCCTTATCTCATTCAAATTTGACATCCTTCTTTGTAAGCTGAGTAAGAGGAGCTACAATCTTGGAGAATCCCTTCACAAATCTACGGTAATACCCAGCTAATCCTAAAAATCCTCTTAAATCCTTAACTGTAGTAGGTTGTTCTCAATTTAACATGGTCTCAATTTTGCGGGGATCCATTAGCACACCATTTTTTATATTAAATGTACCAGAAAGGCAACCTGATCAAGTCAAAAACCACATTTAACTTTGCATACAACTTTTTTTCTCTAAGAACCTATAAAACTTGAAATAGATGCGAAATATGTTCCTCCTTACTCTTAGAGTGGATGAAGATGTCATTAATGAAGAGCATGAAAAATTGATCCAAAAATGGTCTGAAGAGCCTATTCATCAGGTCCATGAAGATTGTAGGTATATTCATTAACCCAACTGGTATGACTAGAAATTCATAATGCCCGTACCTAGTCCAGAAAGCTTTATTGGGAATGTTTACAACTTTTATATTTATCTGATGATACTCCAAACGTAGGTCAATCTTAGAAAAGACTGGTGCACCCTATAATTGGTCAAAGAGATCATCAACTCTAGGGAGAGGGTACTTATTCTTGATTGTAACTCTATTTAGCTCCCTATAATCTATGCACAATCTCAATGTCCTATCATTTTTCTTCACAAATGTGGCTGGAGAACCCCAAAGGGATATAATATACTGGATGAAACCCTTAAGCAAAAGTTCTTGAACCTACTTCCCCAAATCCTTCATTGCAATTCGGCTCATCCTGTATGGGGCTAATGAAATTAGTTGAGTACCTGGGTGAAGATCGATGGCGAATTCCAATTCTCGATCTATAGGTAATCCTGGTAAGTCATCAGGGAAGACATCCAGGAATTTCTTGACTGTTCAGATATCTTGGATATCAGTTCTTTTACTTATCTTGCCTAATACATATTAAGATTATTAAATCACATCACATAAATTAAAATCGATAGATTATTTTCTTTGTGCGATATATTTTTTTAAATTATAAGCAACAAAAACTTAACTTTATGGTCTTCTTAATCTAAAAAATTCTCTAACAGTTTATTTAATTTTACAATGTTTTTTCAATTTTTAGAAGATGGTGAGTGCTATTGTAAGAATAAAGCTCAAAATGAAAAGTGAAGGAAGGAAAATGAGATAGATGGAATAGCTTTGAATATTTTCTACTAACTATTTTTTAATTTCGCAATTTTTATCTTTAGAATACCAATTTAATGATAACAGATAACAAAGTCTACCCTCTTCACATTTCTTTACCATACTATACATACATATATACGTATAGTTATTATCTTGATAATTAATTAAAATTAGATAATTAAGTTTTAAGTGCTTCAAAATATAAATAAATTTGTCAATTGTATAAGTATGACACCACAAATTTTTGTTAAAAATTTATAGAAACAAAACTTAGAGGATCACAATTATTTAATAATTTTTTATTTCAAATTAGTGATTTAAGAATAAAAAATACGCAATAAAAATGAGCTAATTTTTTAAATTCAAAGCTAAAGAGTTTTCACATTTTTTATGTACAGATGTTCTTAAAAAAAAGACTGTGTGGTAAAATTGAATTTATTTTTTTTATTTTGTCACAATAGTTTATTAAACAATTGAATATTTTTTCTAATATTCAAAAGTCTAGGCTTCATGAAAAATGTGATCATTAATTCTTTTTTTTTTTGTTAAGTATGAATGCTTGATCAACATGCTAAATTTTTTATTTCATCCTTAAATTCTTATTATTTCTTTTCATAGATTGGGTGGTTTTTATTAATTAATGAAATACATTTGTTTGTTTCTTTTGAAAAATTTATTATATTTTACAATAATGTGATTAGTTATTTTAATGTAATATTTTAGTTTAAATCATATATTTATATACCAGTATATATAAATCGGCTAAAATATAATATCATAAACATTTAATGGTTATTAAAAATTATAAAATATCATTTAACATCCTACATCATGTAACATAAAAAATATAAGTCGATAATAAAAATATTTTAAACTGTAAACTAAAGGTTTACATGGTCATAATATTTAGCACCTTATGAGCCTTTAAATTGATTGCATACTCATACAAACTTTACTTTGTAACATTAACTTAACTTATTACTGATCTTATAAATTTAATTAATGTGATACATTTATAAGTTTTTTGAGTTAGTTTTAACTTATTACTGACCTTGTATGAAATTTTAAATACATAAAAAAAAAATTATTCCATCACATGGTCTATTAGAGCTTAAAAATAAAAAAACCATCCTCCTTGGAAGCATTCCTATTCAAGTAATCAATTTGTTCTCTCTTCCTCTTAGCTAACGCTCAACATTTTTTTTCTCTCACATTAAGTTGTCTCTTCATTTTTACCTCAATTTTTAGCCTTAAAACTAATTTTTAGCCTCAATTTTTTCCTCACATTATGTATAAATGAATTTATAAATATATATATATATAAAAGATGGAATTATCAATTAATATTAAGTAGATGGGATTGGTGGCATAGAGATGCAATTAGTAATTCAATATGTATTATTCCATAACATTAAGTCTTGTGATAAAATAAACTGCTATAAAGATACTGATTACTTTTATAACTTTATGACTTAAGTTTACTTGTTTGAGTATCTGTCATTTGTCAAATGACTTTTATAGGTATAAGGAATATGTACAAGATCTCCTATTTATATAGAAGTAAAAAATCATTCAATTTTTCATTTGTCCCAAGACTTTTATGGGTAGAAAGAATACATACAAGATCCCCTATTTGTATAGAAGTACAAAATCAAATACTAAAGCTTGCTGTAAACCTAAACAACATATCAAAGCTCATTAGTGGAAAGCAACAGTTCCATCAGGTGAATTCATTACTTGCAAAAAGTATAAAAATGACCAACTCTTTTTCCTCAACAATACTAAGGATTACATGCTCTACCATAATACGTTGACTAATAAAAGGTGGAGGTGTAAATCCAATACATGTTATGCTGAGTTATGTGCATATATGTGTTTCTAAAAGATAAACTGTGATCCTAATGAAGAAAGGGCAAGTTACAAAACTTGCAGAGGGTATACAAGAGATCCAAGATGCATAATCAACCTCTTATGTCTACTTTGGTTGTTACAAGTGTCACTTTAGAGACTGTCAATGCGGAACCTACATTTATTAGATACAAAATGCATAGCCCTAATCTCCTTGTCATCACTCTTGCTTAATGAATATGTAGATTAGAAGTTTCATCTTTCAGACTTTAAATCGACTATACGAAAAATCCAGACTACATGATCATGTTTTTTGATTAATGGTTCGAGCTTAATCACCACTTTTAATTAGAATTTTGATGCATGTACCATCTTCCATCGTCTTTTACACAAATTCCTATAGTGATGGTAGCAGCATCTGCAGAGGGTCTCGATGTGGAGGTGGTGGACGACAAGGCTCTCTAACTAATCGTTGTTTGCTCAGGTTTTGTTGTGGCCATGCATTTGAAGTTCTTATCAAAAGTGCTTGTTGTTGTATGATGGGTGGTGATTAGATTTTAAAATTTGTGTTTGGAATTTGGGTTTTGGAGAAGAGAAAGAAAACTCTTTGAAATTAATGAGAGAACTAAAGGACAATAGAGGATATGTATATATGTATATTCTTCCTCTACATCAAAATTTCTCTAACAATAATGCTACATATTATTTACGTAAGCATATTTATATTTGTAAAATATGTGCATATAAAATATATTTAAAATAAGTGTTAGGTATCCTTGAATTTATTTTTTAATTTATCATAATCCTATTATTTAAGTAAATTTTACTAAAATCCCTAAATGGAATAAAGAATCTGATTTAATAGAAACTAATGTTTTGATATTGGCTTTTTTAAAATATATGTAAATATTATTTTATTAGAAATAATTGTTTATTAAAAAATTAGATGTTTTTTCTAATACTCAAAATTCTTGCATTCTAGAAAAATTAGATAAAATATAAAAAATTCTTTTTGAGAGATAAAATATAAAATTATTAAATAGATTGGTAGTAAGCCACCACCAAAGAATGGTGCTTGCTCAAAGATTGTCTCAGCCTAAAAATTTAGTGTGTCTTATATAAATGGTAAAACAATAAGAATAAATTTTCTCAAAATTCTATTGAAGTGACTATAAAGTCTTAACTATCACTAAAGCCTATCTCTGTTATATAACATCTTATCACTCGTAAAAAAAATCTTTCTTTTGGTGGGACGATAAATATTGAAGTAATATATCTAATTAGTCATTCAATCTAATATGCTTAAACTAAGCCTATTGGATTCATTTATCATAGTTCATTAAAAAAATAATAAATGGAATATTATATATAAAATTTAAATCAACAGATGATCAATATTTTTGGAAGGCTTATAAATAGATATTCAAGCTTGTTTCGTTGCTCTTGAGGAATAAAAAAGCTTGCATTAATAATATGCAAAATTATGATAAATTTTAAGAGCATTTTTCTTAAGAGTTACAAGAACTAAATTCCCAAGTTGATTGTTTTCCTCATAAAAAAACTTTACTAGCTCTATTTCATACTCCTCAAACTTGTAACCTGATATCTTGTTAACAAGAACGAGAACCAACATATCAAATTCATTCTTCTAGTGAAGCTCCCAATGAGATGTGTGAAGGAAATTGAAGCCATTCAGCTATAGTAATAAATTTAATTTTATCCATATAGTAGTTATTTATCATAAAAAAAAAAACCATCCAAGAAAAATACATCTACAATAAAATTAATGGAAAATGATTTTAGTATGGATGTCACAAATGAAGCCTTACCAAGTGGGAATAAGTGCTACATGGTCTTGGATCCCGTAAGATTTTTCTTATACAAATCTTCTCCAAAGCATCCTCCTTTAAACCTTGTGACCTGAGATTTAGATTGTAAAAAATACTAACTTCAAACATTTATATTTTATATTTGTGCCTGAAGATTAAGAAGAATGAAAATAAACTTTTTTTGCTTTCTTTGAATGAATGGAGGCTAAATGCATACCCTTGAGTTTAATCTATAATAAATAACTTGAGAGGTTATATAGGCTTTGGAAAACCAACTTTTCTCTATACTTTTTTGTTGCATTAGTTAAGAAGACCAAGTTTAATTGAAGAATAATCAAATTGTGATGGGAGGATAAATGACATCGATTGATTATTTTATATAGGCCGTAGAAATTGTAGATATTATTTTTCTATAACTTAGAAAATATTTGAAATTAAATAAAGAATTTATGGCTATTTGAAAAGTGGTTTCATTTTTTTAAATCTTGAACTTAAATAAATAACCAATCGCTGTTTGAGACATGATTTTATTATATTTATATAATATCTTACTTAATATATATAAAATAATTAAAAATATTGATTTAATTAATTTTATGGTCACCAATTGTATTAAAATTAACTTTTGAATTTCAATCCACGCATTAAAAATTAATTTTATGGTTGCTAACTGTATTAAAATTAATTTTTTAATTTTAATTCATGCGATAAAGAACTTATTCATCATTTATTTTTTAAAAGTTAAAAAAGGTAATTTTATTGAGATAATGATAGAAGTTTATTACCACGTATAAGGTAAAAAGTCTTGTTACACAAAACCGTCGACTATACTTCATAATAACGTGATTAGTTATTATAATACAATATCTACACTTTAAATTATGTATTTATATATCAATATATAAAGATTGCTTAGTAATTAACCTTAAAAACTTGATCTACTTGTTAATGAAAATTTTGAAATAACCTATAACATCCTACTCAAAGTATAGTGTGATATAAAATCATAAGTCAATAATGATAACAATGTAAAATACATAGAGAAAGTAACTAACTTTTCAGGATACTTCTTTTCTGCATCAATCAAGGCGATTAACTAACTATTGAAGAACAATTATAGTGTAAGAAGAGAATAAATGTGTAGGTTGATTATTTTGTGTAGGCTGTGAAAAATGTAAGTCTCATTTTATACTATAGCTTATGAAATCTTTGAACTCAAATAAAGAATTATAAACTATTTAAAGTAAACGAAGAACTGTAGCTATTTAAAATATTATTTCTTAAATAAAGAATCCATGGCTATTCGGGACTTGATATTATTATACTTATTAGATATTTTACTTAATTTATATAAAATTCTTATGAAGATTGATTTTGTTAGTTCTATGGCTGCCACTATAGTATAAATGAGTCACTTCAAATAAAATTTACTTTTGAATTTAATCTTTTTGCTGAAGAACTAATTAGCCATGTACTTCGAAAAGTAGGAAACAATTTTATTGAGATAATTTTAAAATTTTATATAGTTTTCCTACGTTTTTTTCAATTTTTAGAAGATGATTTTTATGAAAATTCAAAATTCTAGATGAAGATGGTGATTGCTATTGGAACAATGAAGCTCAAAAGGAAAAGTGAAGGAAGAAAAATGAGATAGATGGAATTTAGCTTTGAATATTTTCTGCTAACTATTTTTTAATTTTATAATTTTTATCTTTAGAAGACCAATTCAATGACAACGGTTAACCAAGTCTCCCTCTTCATATTTTTTTTTTTATTTTGATATAATACTATTATATAAGAGAACTTCATCAAAATCCTTACAAGATATCAAGATTCTGATTGGATAGAAATTTGTGATAAAGAACTTGATTTTTTTGTCTTCAAATGCATTTTTTATTTTTTGAGAAACAATAATTTATTAAACAATTGGATATTCTAATATTCAAAAATCTTGACTTCATGAAAAATGTAATCATTAATTTTTTTTTTTGCTAAGTATGAATGCTTGATCAACATGCTAAATTTTTTGTTTCATCCTTAAAATCTCTTTGTTTGTTTTCATTGATTGAGTGGTTTTTATTAATTAATGTGATATATTTGTTTGTTTCTTTTGAAAAATTTAGTATATTTTATAATAATGTGATTAGTTATTTTCATACAATATTTTAGTTTAAATCATATATTTATATACCAATATATAAAAATATGTCAAAATTTAATATCAAAAACATGATCTAATTGTTAATAAAAATTTTAAAAAATCTGTTAATATCCTACACAATGTAATATAAAAAATATAAGTCGAAAATGATAATATTTTAAACTGTAAACTAAAGATTTATGTGGTCACAACATTTAGCGTCTTTTGAGCCTTTTAAACGATTGTATACAAACTTTGCTTTGTAATATTAACTTATTATTGATCTTATAAGTTTAATTAATGTGATACATTTGTAAGTTTTCTTAGTTAGTTTTAACTTATTACTGATCTCGTATGAAATTTTAAACGATAATTATACACTAAAAAAATTATTCCTACGCATAGTTTATTAGAGATTAAAAATGAAAAATTTATCCTCCTTGGAAGCTTTTCTATTCAAGTAATCAATTTGTTCTCTCTTCCTCTTAGCTCACAGTCCACTTTTTTTTCCTCACATTATCTTGTCTCTTCATTTTCACCTCAAATTTTGGCCTTAAAACTAATTTTTAGCATCAAAATTTTCCTTACTTTATGTATAAATGGATGTATATAAATATATATATATCTAAAAGATGGAATTATCAATTAATATTAAGTAGGGGGGATTGGTGGCATAAAAATGCAATTAGCAATTCAATGTGTACTATTTCAAAACGTCAAGTCCTGTGATAAGACAAACTACTATTAAGATGTTGATTTCTTTTATAACTTTGTGAGTTAGTTTATTTGTTTCACTATCTGTCATTTATCACACCACTTTTATAGGTAGAAGGAATGTGTAGAAGATCTGCTATTTGTATAAAAGTAAAAAAATATTCAATTTTTCATTTGTTCCATGACTTTTATGGGTAAAAGAAATACCTACAAGATCTCATATTTGTATAAAAGTACAAAATCAAATACTACAAGCTTGTTGTAAACCTAAACAACATATCAAGGCTCATTAGTGGAAAACAGTAGTTCCATCAGGGCGAGTTCAATACCTGCACAAGGTGTAAAAAGGACCGACGCTTTTGCCTCTGCAGTACTAGGGATTACAGGCTCTATCATGATGCTTTTGCTAATAAATTGTTGAGGTGCCCCGATTGGCCTTATGAGAGATAAATCTTTCATTATTTTATATATGTATATATTCATGTGCAAATTCACTACACGTTATGCCAAGTAATGTGTATATATGTGTTTCTTAAAGATAAACTGTGATGTTGATGAAGAAATGGCAAGTTGCAAAATTTAAAGAGGGTGTACAAGAGATCTAAAATGCAGAATGCATGTCTTGTGTGTCCTTTGGTTGCTACAAGTGTCACTTTAGGGACTGAGTGCCACACCTGCATTTATTATGTGCAAAATGCACAACCCTAATCTCCTCTAATCGTCACTCTAGCTTAATCATTATACAAATTGGAATATCTTTCAGATTTTATATCTACTATACATAAATCTAGACTGCATGATCATTTTTTTATTAACAGCCCAAGCTTGATCACCATTTTCAATTGGAATCTGGATGCACGTGCTTGCTTCCACCTTATAGTACATAAATCACTACAGTGCTGGCGACAACATCTGAAGAGGCTCTAGGCATGGAGATGGTGGACGACAAGGCTCTCTAACTTGTCGTTGTTTGTTAAGGTTCTGTTGTGGCCATGCATTGGATGCTTTTATCAAAAGTTCTTGTAGCTGTATGATTGGTGATTATTAGACTTGAAAATTTGTGTTTAGAATTTGGGTTTTAGAGAGGAGAAAGAAACTCTTTGGAATTAATGAGAGAATAACTAAAGGACAATAAAGGATATATATATGTATATATGTATATATGTATATTTATTTTTATCTAAAAAATTCTCTAACAATAATGCTATATATTATTTAAGTAGACATATTTATTTTTGTAAAATATGTACATATAAAGTATATCTAAAAGATGTATGAGGTATCCTTGAATTTATTTTTTAATTTATCATAATCCAATTATTTAAGAGAATTTTACTAAAATTCCTAAATGAAATAAAGGATCTGACTTAGTAGAAACTATTTATATGCTATTGGTTTTCTTTTAAATATACGTAGATATTATTTCCTGAAAAATAATAATTTATTAAAGAATTGGATGTTTTTCCTAATACTCAAAATCCTTGGGTTCTAAAAAAATGAAATTATTAAATTCTTTTGGGATATAAAAGATAAAATGATTAAATAGATTGGTAGTAAGCCACCACAAAATAATGGTGCATTGTTATAGATTGTCTTAGCCTAAAAATTTAGTATATCTTATATAAATGGTAAAACAAGCAAAAAAAAAATTTTCAAAATTCTATTGAAGTGACTATAAAGTATTATCCATCATTAAGAACTATCTCTGTTATATAACATCTTATCACTCTTTAAAAAAAATATTTTTTTTTTGATGGGACGACTAATATTGAAGTAATATATCTCATTAGTAATTCAATCTAACATGCTTAAACTAAGTATATTGGATTCATTTATCATATTTCGTTAAAAAATAATAAATGAATAATTATATGTCAAATTTAAATCGACAGATGATCAATATTTTTGAAATGCCCATAAATAGATATTAGAGCTTGTTTCGATGCTCTCGAGGAATAGAAAAACTTGCAATAATAATATACAACATTACTATCATTTTCAAAAATATTTTTCTTAAGAGTTACAAGAACAAAACTTTGAAGTTGATTGTTTTCTTCAAATATAACTTCACCAGCTCTATTTTATGCTAATCAGACTTCTGACAAGATATCTTATTAAACTTAATCTTGTATGGATCAGTAACCAATATATCAAGTTTGTTCTTCTAGTGAAGCTCCTAGTGAGATGTGTGAAAGAAATTGAAATAGTTCAACTACAGCAATAATTTTAATTTTATCCATATAATTAGTAATTTATAATGAAGAAAACCGTCCAAGAAAAACATGTCTACAATGGAAAATGATGTTGGTATGGATTGCATAAGGGAAGCCTTACCAAGTGAAAATGAGTGCAACATGGTCTTGGGTCCCGTAAGATTTTTTTGGTACAGAACCTTTCCAAAGCTTCCTCCATTAAACCTTATGACCTCATATTTAGACTGTAAAAAATATTAAAATCAAATATCTAGATTTTATATTTGTGCTTGAAGATTATGAAGAATGGAAAAAAAACCTTTTTTTTTTCTTCGAATGAATGGAGGTTAAGTGGGTATCCTTGACTTTAATCTATAATATATAACTTGAGAGGTTATGTAGGCTTTGGAAAACTAACTTTTTGCTATACTTCTTTGTTGCATCAGTCAAGAAGACTAAGTCTACTTTAAGAAAAATTAAATTGTGATAGCAGAATAAATGACATACAGTTGAGTATTTTATATAGGACATGAAAAATGTAGATTTTATTATACTATAACTTATAACACCTTTGAACTTAAATAAATAATCTATGGATATTTGGAAAGTGGTTTCATTTTTTGAGATCTTTATTATATTTATGTAATATCTTATTTAATATATATAAAATAATTAAAAATATTGATTTGATTAATTCTATGATTGCCAACTATATTAAAATTAATTTTTGAATTTTAATTCATGCACTAAAAGAACTTATTCGTTATTTATTTTTTTTTAAGTTAAAAAAGATAATTTTATTAAGATAATGATAGAAGTTTATAACCATGCATAAGGTAAAAAGTCTCATTACACAAAAATATCGAGTGTACTTTACAATAATATGATTAATTATTTTAATAATATATCTCTACTTTAAGTCATGTATTTATATACCAATATATAAAGATTGGTTAGTAATTAACCTTAGAAACAAGATCTAATTGTTAATAAAAATTTTAAAATACCCTTTAATATCCTATGCAAAGTATAAGGTAATATAAAAATATAATCTGATAATGATAACAGTATAAAATACATAGAGAACGTAATCAACTTTTCATGATGCTTCTTCTTTGCATCAATCAAGAGGACTAACTAATTATTGAAGAACAATTATAATGTAAGAAGAGAATAAATGTATAGGGTTGATAATTTTGTGCAGACTATGAAAAGCGTAAATCTTATTTTATATTATAACTTATAAAATCTTTGAACTCAAATAAAGAATCATAAACTATTTAAAGTGAATAGAGAATTGTGGCTATTTAAAATTTGATTAGTTAAATGAAGGATCCAAGGCTATTTGGGACATGATTTTATTATACTTATTGGATATTTTACTTAATTTACATAAAATGCTCATGAACATTGATTTTATTAGTTTTATGGCTGTCATTATAGTACAAAATGAGTAATTTAAAAAAATTTACTTTTGAATTTAATCTTTATGCAGAAGAACTCATTAGCCATTTACTTTGAAAAGCATGAAACAATTTTGTTAAGTAATGTTAAAAGTTTATCACGCTGCAATATTTTTCTTGAATTATAAGCAACAAAAACTCAATCTTCTGGTCTTTTTAATTTAAAAAATCCTCTAATAATTTATATAGTTTTACAATTTTTTTTCAATTTTTAGAAGATGAATATTATGGGAATTCAGAATTCTAGATGAAGATGGTAAGTGCTATTGGAATAATGATGCTCAAAATGAAAATTGAATTAAGGAAATATAGATAGATGGAAATAGTTTTGAATATTTTCTACTAACTATTTTTTAATTTTGTAATTTTTTTCTTTCGAAAACAAATTTAATGATAATGGTTAAGCAAGTCTACCCTTTTCACATTTCTTTACCATACTATACATACATATGAATGTAGAGTTATTTTCTTGATAATTGATTAAAATTAGATAATTTAGTGTTAAGTGCTTCATAATATAAATAAATTTGTTGAACATACAAGTATGACACCATAAATTTTTGTTAAAAAATTTTAGAAACAAAACTTAGCGGATTACAATCACTTAATAATTTTTTATTTCAAATTAGTGATTTAAGAACAAAAAATACGTAACAAAAATTAGCTAATTTTTTAAATTCAAAGCTACAGGTGTTTCTCATTTTCTATGTACGCATATGGTATATATAAAAAAAGTGTGTTAAAGTTTATTTTTTTTTTTTATTTTGTCATAATACTATTATATAAGAAAATTTCATCAAAATCCTTACATGATATCAAGATTCTTATTCAGTATAAATTTGTAATATGCAACTGGATTTTTTTTTTAAATGTGTTTGTTATTTTCTGAGAAACAATAGTTTATTAAATAATTAGATATTTTTTCTAATATTCAAAAGTCTTGGCTTCATGAAACAATGTTTCTTCTTTTTGTTAAATATGAATGCTTGATCAACATGCTAAATATTTAATTTCATCCCTAAATTATCATTGTTTCTTTTCATAGATTGCATGGTTTTTATTAATTAATGAGATACATTTGTTTGTTTCTTTTGAAAAATTTACAATACTTTACAATATTATGTTTAGTTATTTTAATATAATATTTTAGTTTAAATCATATATTTATATACCAATATATAAAAATCGGTTAAAACATAATATCAGAAAAATAATCTAATGGTTAATAAAAATTGTGAAATACCTTTTAACATCCTACATAGTGTAATATAAAAAATATAAGTCGATAATGATAATATTTTAAACTGCAAAGTAAAAGTTTACATGATCACAATATTTAGCACCTTGTGAGCCTTTAAAATGATTGTGTATTGGTACAAACTTTACTTTGTAATATTAACTAATGTGATGCATTTGTAAGTTTTTTGAGTTAGCTTTAACTTATTACTAATCTTGTACGAAATTTTAAAAGATCATTATGCATAAAAAAAATTATTCCACCACATGGTCCATTATAGCTTAAAAATGAAAAATTTATCCTCCTTGAAAGCTTTTTTTATTCAAGTAATCAATTTGTTCGCTCTTCCTCTTAGCTCAGAGTCAATATTTTTTTCCTCACATTTTGTTGTCTCTTCATTTTCACCTCACTTTTTAGACTTAAAACAAAAATTTAGCCTCAATATTTTTTTCACATTATGTATAAATGGATGTATATAAATATATATATATATAAGATGAAATTATCAATTAATATTAAGTAAATGAGATTGGTGGCATAGAGCTGCAATTGTCAATTCAATGTTTATTATTCCAAAATGTTTAGTCTTGTGACAAAATAAACTACTATTAAAATAGTGATTACTTGTATAAATTTGTGACTTAGTTTACTTATTTGAGTATCTCTTATTTTTCACACGACTTTTATAGGTACAAGGAATACATACAAGATCTTCTATATGTATTGAAGTAAAAAATAATTCAATTTTTCATTTGTCCCACGACTTTTATGAGCAGAAGGAATACCTACAAGATCTTCTATTTGTGTAGAAGTACAAAATCAAATACTACAAGCTTACTGTAAACCTAAACAACATATCAAGACTCATTGGTGGAAATCAATAGTTCCATCAAGGCGAGTTCATTACCTTTACAAGGTGTAAAAAAGACTGACACTTTCGCCTCCATACTATTAGGGATTACAGGCTCTACCATGATGTTTTGGCTAATAAAAGATGGAGGTGCAAATCCACTATATGTTATGTTGAGTTATGTGCATATATGTGTTTCTAAAAGAAAAACTGTGATCCTGATGAAGAAAGGATAAGTCACAAAACTTGCAGAGGGTGTACAAGAGATCTAAAATGCAGAATGCACCTCTTATGTTTGCTTTGGTTAGTACAAGTCTCACTTTAGACACTAATTGTGCCATACATGCATTTATTATATGCAAAATGTACATCCCTAATCTCCTCGTCATCACTCTGGCTTAATGATTATACAGATTGAAAGTTTTAACTTTCAGACTTTATGTCAACTGTACATAAAATATAGGCTGCATGATCATGTTTTTTTTATTAATGGCCTGAGATTAATCACCACTTTCAATTAGAATCTCGATGAATGTACCTTCTTCCACCATGTGGTACACAAATCCCTACAGTGCTGTGGCAGCATCTACAGAGGCTTTGAGCGTGGAGGTGGTAGACGATAAGGCTCTCTAAGCAGTCGTCGTTTGTTCAAGTTCTATTGTGGCCATGTATTGGAAGCTCTTATAAAAAATGTTTGTTGTTGTATGATGGATGATGATTACATTTAAAATTTTGTATTTGGAATTTAAGTTTTGGAGAAGAGAAAGAAAACTCTTTTGAATTAATGAGAGAATTAAAAGACAATAGAGGATATATATATATGTGTATATTCTTTTTTGATCTAAAAATTTATCTAACAATAATGCTACATATTGTTTAAGTAAACATATTTATATTTGTAAAATATGTGCATATAAACTATATTTAAAAGAAGTGTGAGGTATCCTTGATTTTATTTTTTAATTTATCATAATCCTATTATTTAAGAAACTTTTACTAAAATCTCTAAATGAAATAAAGAATCTGATTTAGTACAAACTAGTGATATGATATTGGCTTTCTTTTAAATATATGCAGATAGTATTTCATTAAAAATAATGGTTTATTAAAGAATTGGATATTTTTCCTAATATTCAAAATTCTTGGGTTCTGAAAAAATGAGATACTTAAATTCTTATTGAGAGATAAAATATAAAATTATTAGATAGATTGGTAGTAAGCCACCACCAAAGAATGGTGCTTTGTCAAAGATCATCTTATCCTAAAATATTAGTGTATACTATATAAATAGTAAAACAAGCAGAAGAAATTTTCTCAAAGTTCTATTGAAGTGACTATAGAGTCTTTAATATGACTAAAGGATGAATCTATGGCTATTTAGAAAGTGGTTTCATTTTTTGAAATCTTGAACTTAAATAAAGAATCAATTGCTATTTAAGACGCATTTTATTATGTTTATGTGATACACTACTTAATATATATAATATAATTAAAAATATTGATTTGATTAATTCTATGGTCACAAACTATTTTAAAATTAACTTTTTAATTTAATCCATGCACTAAAGAACTTATTCGTTATTTATTTTTTAAAAGCTAAAGAAGACAATAAAAAGTTTACATTGAGATAATGATAGAAGTTTATAACCATGCATAAGATAAAAAGTCACGTTACAAAAAAGTGTAAAATGTACTTTACAATAATGTGATTAGTTATTTAAATGTAATATCTCTACTTTAAATCATGTATTTGTATACCAATATATAAAGATTGGTTAGTAATTAACCTTAAAAACATGATCTTATTGTTAATAAAAACTTTGAAATACCCTTTAAAATCCTTCACAAAGTATGGTGTAATATAAAAATATAAGTCAATAATGATAATAATATAAAATACATAGAGTAGGTAACCAAATTTCCATGATACTAATTCTTTGCATCAATCAAGAGAACTAATTAATTATTTAAGAACAATTACAATGTGGGAAGAGAATAAATTTATACAGTTGATTATTTTGTGCAGGCTGTGAAAAATGTAAGTCTTATTTTGTACTATAATTATGAAATCTTTGAACTCAAATAAAGAATCAGAAACTCTTTAAAGTAAATAAACCATTATGGTTATTTAAAATATAATTTCTTAAATAAAGGTCCATGACTATTTGGGACGTGATTTTGTTATACTTATTGGATATTTTACTTAATTTATATAAAATACTTATCAACATTGGTTTTATTAGTTTTATAATTTTCATTATAGTCCAAAATTACTTTCAAATTTAATCTTTGTGAGGATGAGTTTATAAGCTATTTACTTTGAAAAGTAAGAAATAGTTTTGTTGAGATAATGCTAAAAGTTTATGACACCACAATATATATTTTTATATCATAAGCAACAAAAACTTGACCTTCTGGTCTTTTTAATCTAAAGATTCCTCTAACAATTTATATAGTTTTACAACTTTTTTTAAAATTTTTAGAAGATGTGTTTATGAGAATTGGAAATTTTGGATGAAGATAGTGACTGCCATTAGAATAGTGAAGCTTAAAAAGAAAAGTGAATTAAGGAAAATAAGATAGATGAAAATAGCCTTGAATATTTTGTGCTAACTATTTTTTAAGTTTGTAATTTTTGTCATTAGAAGATAAATTTAATGATAACGGTTAACCAAGTCTACCCCCTTCACATTTCTTTACCATATTGTACATACATATGTATGTATAGTTATTACATTAATAATTAAGTATTGAGTACTTCAGAATATAAATAAATTTGTTGACCATACAAGTATAACACTATAAATGTTTGTTAAAAAATTATAGAAACAAAACTTAGAGGATCCCGATCACTTAATAATTTTTATCTCAAATTAGTTATTTAAGAATAAAAAATATGTAACAAAAATTAGCTAATTTTTTAAATTCAATGCTATAGATGATTCATTTTTTTATGTACACATATGGGGTATATAAAAAAAGTGTGGTAAAGTTGAATTTTTTTATTTTGTTATAATACTATTATATAAGAGAACTTAATCAAAATTCTTACAAGTTATCAAAATTCTAATTTGGTAGAAATTTGTGATATGCAACTGGATTTTGTTTTTGTCTTCAAATACATTTGATATTTTATGAGAAACAATAGCTTATTAAACATTTAGATATTTTTCTAAATCTTCTAAAATTCTTTGCTTCATGAAAAATGTGATCATTAATTTTTTCTTTTTAAGTATGAATTCTTTATCAACATGCTAAATTTTTTATTTCATCTCTAAATTCTCATTGTTTTTTTTAATATATTGTGTTGTTTTTGTTAGTTAATGTGGTATATTTGTTTGTTCTTTCTTCCTCTTAGCTCACAATCAATATTTTTTTCCTCACATTTTGTTGTCTCTTAATTTTCACCTCACTTTTTAGACTTAAAACTAAATTTTAGCCACAATATTTTCCTCACATTATCTATAAACGGATGTATATTTATATATATATATATATATAAGATGAAATTATCAATTAATATTAAGTAAATGGGATTGGTGGCAAAGAGCTGCAATTATAAATTCAATGTGTATTATTTCAAAACGTTTAGTCTTGCGACAAAATAATCTACTATTAAGATACTGATTACTTTTATAATTTTGTGACTTAGTTTACTCGTTTGAGTATCCGTAATTTTTCACAAGACTTTTATAGGTACAAGGAATACGTACAAGATCTCATATATGTATAGAAGTAAAAGAGCATTTAATTTTTTATTTGTCCCGCGACTTTTATGGGCAAAAGGAATACCTATAAGATCTCCTATTTGTATAGAAGTATAAAATCAAATACTACAATCTTTCTATAAACCTGAACAACATATCAAGGATCATTGGTGAAAAGCAGCAATTCCATCATTGTGAGTTCTTTACCTGCACAAGGTGTAAAAAGGACCAATAATTCTGCCTCTGAACTGTTAGGGATTACAGGTTCTACCATTATGCTTTGCTTAATTAAGGTGGAGGTGCCTCAACTGGCATTATGAGAGGTAAATCTTTATCATTATATATATATTTATGTGTAAATTCACTACATGTTATACAGAGTAATGTGTGTATATATGCGTTTGTAAAAGATAAACTATGATGCTGATTAAGAAAAGGCGAGTCGCAAAACTTACAGAGGGTGTACAAGAGATCCAAAATGCATAATGCACCTCTTGTGTCTCCTCTGGTTGCTATAAGTGTCGCTTTAGAGACTGTCAGTACTGCACCTACATTTATTATATGTAGAATGCACAGCCCTAATCTCCCTTAATAATTAATTTGGCTTAATGATTACGCAGATTAGAAGTTTCATCTTTCAAACTTTATCTCAACTATACGTAAACTCCAGACTGCATGATCATTTCTTTTTTATTAATGGTCGAGTTTAATCACCACTTTTAATTGGAATCTGAATGTACGTGCCATCTTCTACCGCATAGTTCACAAGTCCTACAGTGCTAGCAGCAGCATCTACAGAGGCTTTGGACATGGAGGTGGTGGACGACAAGGCTCTCTAACTAGTCATCGTTTATTCAAGTTCTGTGGTGGCCATGCATTAGATGCTCTTACCAAAAGTGCTTGTTGATGTATGATGGGTGATAATTAGACTTAAAAATGTGTGGGGTTGATTATTTTGTCCAGGTTGTGAAAAACATAAGTCTTATTTTATACTAATTATGAATCTTTGAACTCAAATACAGAATCAGAAACTATTTAAAGCAAATAAAGAATTGTGACTATTTAAAATATAATTTCTTAAATAAGGTCCATGAATATTTGGGACATCATCTTATTATATTTATTAGATATTTTACTTAATATATATAAAATGCTTATGAACATTGATTTTATTAGTTCCACGGATACTATTATAGTACAAAATGAGTCCCTTCAAATAAAATTCACTTTTAAATTTAATATTTGTGCAAAAGAACTTATTAGCCATTTACTTTGGAAAGTAAGAAATAATTTTGTTGAGATATGTTAAAAGTTTATCACCCTGCAATATATATTTTTGAATTATAAGCAATAAAGACTCGACCTTCTGGCCTTTTTAATCTAAAAAATTCTCTAACAATTTATATAGGTTTACAACGTTTTTTTTCAATTTTTAGAAGATGAGTTTTATGAGAATTAAGAATTATATATGAAGATGGTGAGTGCTATTGGAACAATGAAGCTCAAAAGGAAAAGTGAAGGAAGGAAAATGAGATAGATGGAATAGCTTTGAATATTTTCTGCCAACTATTTTTTAATTTCGTAATTTTTATCTTTAAAAAACTAATTTAATGATAACAGTTAACCAAGTTTACCCTATTCACATTTTTTTACCATACTGTACAAACATATGTATGTAGATTCTAACTTAATAAAAAGTTTTGATATGTAATCGAATTTTTTTGGTTTTTAAATGCATTTGTCATTTTCTGAGAAACAATAGTTTATTAAATAATTAGATTTTTTTCTAATATTCAAAAGTCTTGCTTCATGAAAAATGTGATCATTAATTTTTTTTTTTAGTATGAATGGTTGATTAACGTGCAAAATCTTTTATTTCATCCCTTAATTCTCATTGATTCTTTTCATTGATTGCGTGATTTTTATTATTTAATGTAATACGTTTGTTTGTTTCTTTTGAAAAATTTAGTATACTTTACAATAATGCGATTAATTATTTTAATGCAAGATTTTAGTTTAAATCATTTATTTATATACCAATATATAAAAAATCAGTTGAAATTTAGCATCAGAAATATGATCTAATTGCTAGTGAAAATTCTAAAATACCTTATAACATACTTCATAGTATAATATAAAAAATATAAGTCGATAATAATATCATTTTAAACTATAAACTAAAGGCTTATATGGTCACAACATTTAGTACCTTGTGAACTTTTTAAATGATTGTATACTCATACAAACTTTACTTTTAATTATTAACTTAACTTATTACTAATATTATAAGTTTAATTAATGTAATACATTTGTAAGTTTTTTTAGTTAACTTCAACTTATTACTGACCTTGTACGAAATTCTAAAAGATAATTATACATAAAATAATAATTCCAACACATGGTCTATTAGATCTTAAAAATAAAAAATTCATCCTCCTTGAATGCTTTTCTATTCAAGTAGTCAATTTGTTCTCTTTTTCTCTTAGCTCACAGTCAACTTTTTTTTTCCTCGCATTATGTTGTCTCTTCATTTTCACCTAAATTATTAGCCTTAAACCGGAAAGGAGGAAAAAAAAAAAAAAAAAAAAAAAAAAAAAAAAAAAAAGGGGGGGGGCCACGTCAGCAGCCACGTCAGCAGGCCCGGCCAGCAGTCCCGGCCAACCGGGGCCTGCCACGTGGCAAGACCGCGTCACTCCGAAAGGAGCCACGTTGGCGATCCGCGTGGGTGCGATCCGACGGCCCAGATCAATCGCGCGATCGGACGGCCCAGATTCAATCAAAAACGAACGGCCCATATTAAAACGAAATGAACGGCTGTGATCAAAAGGCAAGGGGTTATAAATAGAACCCCCACACCAGACCACAAACCCTAGCCGCCCGCCGCTTGCCGGAGAAGACGAACCAGAGGCCGACCGCCGCCACCCGCCGCCGCACCGGGGAAATTTTCGACCGCCGATCGAGGTAAATTTCATACCCCCGACTCATTTTTTCCCGCTGATTCCTCCTATGACCAAATCGAGGCCGAAATCCCGGCCAAACGGCCGGAATACGCGGCCGAAACCCAGCGGCGCCGCCGCGCCCCCTCTCGGTTTTTGCCTCCGACGAGGTCCTTCCCGGCCTCCGTTCGATGCAATTTTTATATCACCGTGATCACCATTCTTTTCTCTACAGGTTGACCGAAGCCGAATCACCAAAACACGAACCTCGTCGGAGAGCCGCCGTACCCGAGAGCGCCGCCGTCGGTAAGCTCCGTTTTTCCGTGATTTTTTGGCCCCCCGAGGGCCCTAGGGTTGTTTTCTGACAAGGACCAATGCGAGTGTGGCCGAATTCGGCCGAAAACGGCCGAAAACAGCCGTCGCCGGAGCACGGCGGAGCCGCCGTGCCGGAGTTGCGATTTGGGCCGAAAGAGGCCCTGGGCCTAATTTGGGTTTTTTTTTTTTGGAACACGTGCAGGTACTGTTAGTGTGTTTCAGTTCCCCGGGAAAAATTCAGGGAAAATTAGGGACGGCCTGCAGGCGCACTGTGAATCGTATTCGGATCCCGAAAACAAGTAAGGACCCCTCACCCTATTTCTTATCACGGTATTAAAGTTCAAAATGATAAAACGGTATTTCTTGAATTAACGAATGTGTGAAATTTCTTAAGGTGGCTAATGGAGCCCGAGTCTAGTGTGATTGGTGATTTACTGTTATTTGGCCTGTTTACAGCTTTAAATGCAAAATGAGGTTTGATGTGTTCATTTTACAGATTTGTGTGCATATACTACGTTTTTATTAATCATGGGTTGAATGACTGAAAAACTGATACTGTATGTTGTCTGTTCGGCATGAATTACTGTTTTGCTTGTTTGTATGTGAATTGATGATGCTGACTGAGGAAAAGGAAAATGAAAGATTGTGTAGACTGATAATTGTATTATGGGGGTCAGCCTGACTAGATATCCTGGGAGATGATGGACGGACCAGGTCCGTAGGGAACCCTACCGGGATTGTGGTCTCACATGCCGGACGGGGTATGGAGATCTTATGGTTTTGGCGCCCATACCGGACGGGGTATGGGGACGGCCCGTTTCACCCTCATACCGGACGGGGTATTGAGGTTTATGGTTTTGGCGCCCATACCGGACGGGGTATGGGGACGGCCCGTTTCACCCTCATACCGGACGGGGTATTGAGGTTCATGGTTTTGGCGCCCATACCGGACGGGGTATGGGGACGGCCCTGGAAACTGATTATGAATGTTAAAGGTTAACGGGTAGCGGGACCCCTATGGACCCCCACGGATACTAGTAGGCTGGTAAATGAGAAAAAGATATGTTGTACAATGATTGAAATTTCAAGGGGCGTGATAAGTGTTATGTTTTACAGCTTATATTATTCAATGATTATGATAATGTTATTGTTTTTCTTATATTGTTTTCATAAATTCCACCGAGGTAAGTGGAGGGTAAAGGTTTTCATGTTAATAAACGAGTTTGTTGTAAATTATGCTCCATTGGTCTTTTGTATTTTTCTACCCACCTTTACCTCTGTGACGGTGAGATATCGTGATGTTCTTACTGGGCTAGTGTAGCTCACTCCTTATTTAACCATTTCAGATCAGGAAGACATGGTTCCTGAGCCCGTTCCGCAGGAGGACGACGAAGGGGATGCCTAGAGACTCTGTAGTCATACTCATAGTTTTATTTTCGAGTTTCTCTCTTAGTTAGTTTAATCTTTTGTATTTTAAATACGTTTTTGGTTTTTTCGTGTAAGGGATGTTAACTGAAATTTTGATCTCGCTTCCGCATTTGATATATTTAAATACTCATTTCATTTTAATATTTCCGGGGTCGTTACATTAAAACTAAGTTTTAGTCTCAAAATTTCCTCACGTTATGTATAAATGGATGCATATAAACACATATATATATAAAAGATGGAATTATCAACTAATATTAAGTAAGTGGGATTAGTAGTATAGAGATGCAATTAGCAATTCAATTTGTACTATTCTAAAACATCATGTATTACGATAAATAAACTACTATTAAGATACTAATAACTTTTATAATTTTGTGACTTACCAATGTAATTAATGCCAATCTTGTGCCCAAGTAACATCAGAACATTCGATACATTCTCATGTTTGTTATTAATTTAATGAAAGTAAACACGCTTCAGAAATTTGCGTTCAAAATAACAATGATTACTGCACCATTTTATAATTAAAGATGAAAAAAGGAGTTAACATTTTATTGATTTCAAATGTTTGTTAAGTTTTATACATTTGTAAATATACTTTGAATAAAAAACTCACAATCGTAAAATTTAACATCAACATTAGTTTGTATTTGAGATCTTTATGAACTCCAATAAAAGAATGGTCAAATTTTTGCTTTAATGACCTAATTATTCTAAGGTTGCTAAAATCAGACAAATAATGTTGTCCTAGTACCATACATAGGAACTTCCATTTGGTTTTCTGTATTTTACTCTGATCACATCACATAGCTTTTATCCTTTTCTTCTTCTGTAATGATTTTTTTAAAAAAAATATTTGTTAAGATTGAACTACCAATTAAATAAAAAAGATGAAAAAAAGCAAGATTGACCGAAGAAAAATCAAGGAGAAAGCATAGAAGCTGCTAAAAAGCTAGATATAAAAGCTCTTAAAGCTTACATTTAGATTTTGATACGGGCAAAAACAACCAATTATCAACCAGTCTTCACTGTAAAATTCTCTATGGCATATGCTCTGAGATACCATACCCTACCTCTTTGGAGAAAACTAAAACTAGTTCAACCTCTATCGATTAAGGACTTAAATAAGACAAAGTTGGGCCACTAAATTTTCTGGTTAAGGCTAGCCCAACCTCACATTAACATAAGTCTGGATGTTAAACAAATCAATGTCACGTTATGTTGAATGATCACACATATAAATGGAAACCTCTTCACTACTCGTGATGATCTTGGGACTCCTTTTGATTTTTCTAATATGAAAATATGTGAATTTAGGGTGAGTTTCACATACTTAGTGAGAACGAAATTAGTAACCTAGCAACAGACACAGGATTGGACCTACAGTATGATACTCGAGTCCTGATTTAAAATCCTATGTGAATATCAATTTATGAGTGTAAGTATGGTGTGAGAGAAATATACCTATGGTACTAATATTTTATATGTATATGTACCTCATTTTTATGTATTATTTATTTACTGACAATTTCGCTTAACGTTAACTATTAAACTTTTGCCTTTATCTTTGTAGTTGTACTTTAGCGATTTTCACTTACACTTTTATGAATTCTACTTGTAGTTTAACGATTTAACTTATACTTTAACGATCACACTCACAATTTTACAATTGTACTGGTCTTTTGACAATTACACTTACACTTTACCACTTATATTTTGGATTTCATCGTACAATGCCACTTTAACCATTATCAAAAAGGGCAATAGAGATTCCAACTACCAAAATGGACGTGTGCACACTTTACACTAATGTAGTAACAATTGTACACTTATCATTGTCATAATAACCCTTGACAGGATATTCCCTCACTTTATGGCTACTTAACACTAACTCTTTATTTTTCTATCCATGTAGTAGGATTCACCAACACTTATCTCGTCGAATTTTGGTCACGCACGCACCCTCCCCTTCATGATATATGGTTAAATAGATTTTTAATGTCTTCACACCAATATAATGATTCTTTACATTTAGATCCATTAACCGTCTTATGAACTAAACTTTTTTTTAGTTGCATTACTTATCTAGTATTTCATTTAATTGAAATTCTGTCATTATCGATTATTAATTTTAAAGATGTGCCTTGTCATTCCCTAACCTCTTTCTTAAGGCTCTATACATATATTTTCAATAATCTAGTATTTTAGTTAATTCAAATTTATCATTATCAATTATTAATTTTAAATATGTCTTGTCACTTCCTAACCTCTTTCTTAAAAACCTACATTTATTTAGCACTATTAATTCACCCACTGGTTTGGACCTAATACCATTTTTTTTAAATTGTTAGTTCCATTAGCTTTAATAATTTAGATTAAATTAGTTAAATAGCTAAATTTACTCCTTTTTATCTATTAGTTACTGCCCATTTTTCTTAATTATCTTAGTCACTGTTAATTTTAAATCCATTATTAACATTACTTGATGGCCCATTTAAATAATCAATATGAGTTAGGCCCAAATTTTTAACCTTTCCAATTACCTCATTTAAGTGTTTAATTTGAATTTGGGCCTTCTTTACTCTTAGCCCAACAGGTTTCCAAATTTTAGCCCAAAATTATTAACCCTATCAATTGGCCCATTTATAGAGTTAATGTGAACTGGGCCTTCCTTACCCGGCCCAAAAGATTTCTATCATTTAACTCAACTTACTAATATCACTAAGTGGCCCATTTAATGAATAATGCAGGTTGGTCTTTCTGTACCCCAACCCATCTCAACTTTTTTCGGAAATACTAACATTTCAAAACCAATGTTTACAACCCTAACTAATTCAATTAGAAAATTCTAAGGAAATGGATTGAACATAACCCTAACTAAACTCATGCCAAACCTTAAGGGAATTTGTTTTTTGTATAAAAATTGATTTAATCATTCCCGCCACAATCCCTCTATGGGGTTGAATAGTATATTAAACTAAGCAGGGCATACAACCCATTGTAAATTAATTTTATCAAGTTTTTAACTCCTAGTTCTTGCTATGGCTACAATATCAAATTTTAGAGCGATTAACTCGTGCAACTAGCATCGAAGATAAATGAAATAGGGTTAATAATAGATTAAAATTAACAGAACAACGAATATTAAAATTTTTAAGAAAAAAATTGTGAAAGGAAGGAACTCGGGGTTAAGAACCAAAACATTCTTAACCCTCAGGTTCGGTCAGATTCTCGATCCATAATGGCACTAACCTCTTATCTTTGTGACCTACAAATAGAAATCGAGGCAGAGTTTCCTTGACCAGATGGAAAGGCTATGAACTCACAAATGGATGGGTATGCTTACCGAACAAAATGCCTCCCACTTACGGTTTCTAAATTTTTGGGATCCCAAAGTAACTAGTGTACACGAATCGTTATAGTTTCTTTTCCTAAAAACTAAATTTTATACTAATTTTTGAAGTGGGTTTGATTCTTAAATCGATCAAAAGTCATATTTTATAATTCACATAGGTGTACTAAACATACTATAAATTATTTTTTCGTAAAATATATATTATATAGTTTTTATAATTTATCCTTTATATACTTAGTGAAAGTTAGTTTATTTCGTAGAGGCTCTAAACCTTAAAGAAAATAGATTTATAATTTAAATGTGGAAGCGAATAATAGAGTTAAGGTTTATATTCCTTACACAATAATTTAGAATGTCCAATAGGGTTACGAGAATGTTTCTTCTAAAAGACAAATGGTAATTAAAAAGAAAACAAATAAATAAACATCCTAGGATAACCTTCACTAGCATTTAAAGGGAGTTCGGGTGGTGAACTACTCACAACTCTCTTACTGATCGGGATTTGGATCTTGATTTTCTTGATCTAAAATAATTAATAAAAGGATGAGCTACACTAATCTAGTAAAAATATCACACTAATCACAAATACGGAAAACTAAAGATTGGTAAAAATTAAAAAAATAATTAATGGAGCCATTACTTTAATTAAATACATTTAACTTAAAGATGTTTGTTTGATACTTACCGTTACGAGTTTTCTAAAAAACAACCTATGAAGAATCATATCCATACCACTTTTCATTTTCATGCATAAGAGAACAAGAGACGACAATTTTTCTTTGTTACTTACTTATTGGTATCCCTGAGGATCCAAAGAGATATCCCCCTACTTGTGAACCCATTATCCAATTTTAACAATTAATCGGCCATCCCTATTTCCTGTCCAATAATGGGTGCCAAATATTCCATCGCCTCTATATCTCGTTCGGTATGAGGGTGAGTTATATCTCCCAAACCTTTCCAATATGGGACTTCCCAACCCGTTCGATTGAAGTGATGTTCACGGTAGGGTTCTCTATGTACCGGGCCCGTTTGCCATTTCCTTGGGTACCTAGTAAGTCTTTTTACATAAAGATTCCCATCAAGCAAAACCACCAACAAACGCATACTAATATCTCATATTATATTTATAAATCAATTAGATGATATTTATGCAGAAGATATAGCTTATCATAATAAGGGATCGAGTAACCAGATAACCGAATAAACTAGATAAATTGATAAGACCATACAAAATATAAATTAAGAACAAGCACAATATGATAACAAGCAAGTAGGACAATACAGAAAAATAAACAAGAAATTAGGACAATTGTGAACTAACAGGTTCCGACTTCACTAGTGAACTGTAATTATTTTTAGAGTTTTCTAAATTTTTACAAAGACATAAAACTATACATCATTAAGCCTCAATTTATTGTAATGAGGAATAAGATAAGAGATTCTTACCTGGATCGGTATTTCGAGACATCGCACTGTCTTCTGCGCCTCTTAACGAGTACTGAATTTTTCGAATTTTTTCTACAAAATCTAAAACACTCGTTACATACTTAAAAATATCTCAAAAATTCAAAATCGGTGTCCAAAATTCTTTTTAGACAATTTTGGAATTCCAGCACGATGGTGCTAACTCCACCGCCCATGCAGCAGTTCATCTCATTCTTGTAGGTTTTGGCTAGTTTTATATATATCCCTGTGAAAAAATGCGTTAGGAGAACTTGACTGGCTGAAAAATTACAAAAAAACCAAACGTACCAGCATGGGGGTCTCCGGCTGCGGCGGCTCCGCTGGTCTTCCTTCAAGGCAGGGGTTCCTTCTTCGATTAACCTGTACAGAGAAGGACGATAAACACAATGATCGAAAATCGCGTGAAATGGGAAGCGGGAAGGAGCTCATAGAAAGGATTTTTGGGTTTTGGTGCGGCAGCTTCACAAGGTTTTTCCCATAGTTTCTGGCTCACTCGCCATCCCTCTTGCTCTGATATGGCCACAGAGAGGCTCCGAATTGAATTTCAAACAGGTACGGGAAAATTTTACCTCTTTTGACAGTTGGTGGTGGCTCTGGTGTGGCGATGGTTGACCTTCTTCTCTGGCGCCTGGTTCTTCTTCTCTAGTAGGGCCTGGCAGCTAAGGTTTGAGTTCCCATGCGACATAAGGTATTTATACTCATCCCGCATCGATCTGAGCCGTTCATCGTGATTAATCTCGTCCGTCCGATAACACCTAAAAAAGAAACAAATCTGGACCGTTTATTGCAATTGATCTCGTCGTCTGATCGCGCTTAATGAAGGAAGAATCTGAGTCGTTGACACATGCAAGATTGAACCTGGGCGATCAGATCGCTTGGCACGTGGATCGCTCGCATGGCCTCCTGCGTAGTGCTGACATCAATGTGTTTTGACACGTAACGTGCTCCAGTTCGTGGGGGCTGTTGACTGGGCCATCCCACGTGGCCGAATTTTTTTTTTGCACTTTGACCCCCTTTTTCTAATTTTTCTTTCAAAAATACCCTCCGAACCCAAATTTTCACATCTTTTTCCCAAAATTATTTTCAATCTCATCTCTAATTCATTTTTCTCAAAATTTTAATTAAATAAAAATAAAATAAAATAAATAATTATTTTAATAAAATAATTTAATAAGAAAAAATTATCTCGGGCCGCTTTTCAGAACCGGGTATTACATATTTGAAATGATAATTTAATTGGAACTAATTTATTAAAACAAATAATAAGTTTGAGTAATTATTCTTATTTTTATAGAAGTTATATTAATATATGTAATTTAATTAGAGTCATTTAGTAATAGGTAAAAAAAAATTATTCCTATGCTTGCATTAAAATTTGAAAATAATAAAATTACATAATTCAAATTGCTAAATAGAAAATAAGTTTCTTTTATCTTTTACTATCGTCATAACTTTATATATAAAAAAAGAATTGAATTGCACTTGACATAATTTTTGGGAAAGAGCTAAGCGAGAAAATCAAGTCGGCTGCAGTGATATCAAAATTTGCACCTATTTATATTTATTTAGTGATTAATCTGCTAGTTTCTTTGCTCTAACGCGACCTTCCTTTCCATTGTATTTCAATAGTTCAATTTATCCTTGTTGACTTAGGAGTGTAGTTTTGATCCTTTTGATAATACCAAAAGTCATTTAATTGATTGTATTTAAATTTAATTATCATTCTTGATTCAAACGTCACATATTTCTTTATTTGGGCAGTACCTCCCAATAAGATTGATCAGTTTCTCAATCACAACAAATTGAAAACACAGGTTGGCTATTTTCGACTTAATTCGGCCGATTTTGCATAAATCCCTGCGAGAAAATACGTTAAGGGTTCTCGGTTGGCCCAAAAAAAATAAAAAAACTGAAACTCACCGGTGGCGAGGTTCTCTGGTGCGATGGCTCCGCCAACTCACCTTTACGGTCGGGTGCTTTAATTCAGTCAACCTGTAGAGGAGGAAATGACGGTTACAATGGTGAAAGAATTATGCATAACGGGAATCAGGAAGGGCCTCATCGGAAACAGTTTTTAAAATTTTCTATGGTGGCACAGCTGGGCTTTGCCCCCAATTTTTGACAATTCGCCGGTCTTCTGGCTCTGATTTTCCCATGGGGGTGTTTAAAATGGAATTCCAAGCAAAGGAAAAAAAATTTACTTTTTTCAACGGTCGGAAGTGGCTCTAACGCGGCGGTGGGTGGCAGCGGCTCTCCTTCCCAACGGCTAGGTCTTCTTCTCCGGGGAGGGTGTCTAGCGACTAGGGTTAGGGTTTGATGTGAAGAGAGTTATTTATATCCGTCCCTTTTAATTTGGACCGTCCATCGCATTTGATCTGTACTATTCAATCGTGATTAAATAGGAAGTAGATCTGGACCATTGATCGCGTTTAAATCTGACCGTCTGATCGCGTTTGGAGAAAGCACGCATCTGGGCCGTCCATGCGCGCAAGAGCAGATCTAGGCCGTCCGATCGCGGGCACGCAAATCACCCGTGTGGCACCGCATCAGCGTCCCTTGTCACGCGGTGCGTTCTGGTTCGTCGGAGTTGCTGACTAGGCATTCTACGTGGCACAACTTTTTTAAATTACATTTTGACCCCCGGTTTCTTATTTTTCTTTCAAAAATATCTCTAGAATCCAAATTTTCACCCATTTTTCTGAAAATTATTTTCAATTTCATCATTCACCCAATTTTCTTCATTTTTACATTAAATTAAAATTAAAAAATTAAAAAATTATGTTTATAAATTAATTTTAAATTACATAAAAATTAATTAGGCATTACAACTCTCCCCCCTTTAAAAGAAATTTGGTCCCTCAAATATGTCTCTCTCTCGCTCAATCAAACAGTTGGGAGTATTGGGCTCTGAAGTCTGATTCTAGCTCCCATGTGGTTTCTCTCAATGTGTGATTCTGCCATAGGGCCTTAACAAAGGGAATTTTCCAGTTGCGGAATAATCTGCTCTTTCAGTCCATATTACAGACCGATACTTTCTTGTAGGACAAATCCTCTTAGAGTGAAAGAGGCTCGTGAGCCAAGATGTGAGAAGGGTCCGGGTTGTACTTGCGTAGTATGAACACATGAAACACATTATGGACCCTGAAAAGTTCTGGAGGCAGTGTCAGTCTGTAGGCGGCGGTACCAATTCTGTTTAAGATTTTAAATGGCCCAATGAACCGGGGATTTAACTTCCCCCTCTAACCAAACTTACGGATTTCCTTGAAATGAGTGACTTTAAGGAACACCCGATCGCCTTTCTCAAATTCTAAATCTCTCCTTCGGATATCTGTATAATTCTTATGCCTGCTTTAAGCTGTTTGAATGTTCTTTCTGATCTTAACTATTTTGGTTACAGTCTTCTCTACAAGATCTGGACCGAACAGTTTTCTATCACCCACTTTTTCCCAACATATCGGCGACCTACATGGGCGGCCGTACAATGCCTCATACGGAACCATGTCAATACTTGCTTGGTAGCTGGTGTTGTAGGCGAACTCTATCAAGGGTAGATAGTTATTCAAATAGCCCCTGAAGTCAAGAATACAAGCTCGGAGCATATCCTCAAGTGTGCAGATTGTCCTTTCTGACTGTCCATCGGTCTGAGGGTGGAATGAAGTACTAAGGGACAATTTTGTTCCCATAACTTGCTAAAAGCTAGACTAAAACTGAAAAGTGAACCTGGGGTCCCTGTCGAACACTATTGTCATTAACACTTCATGTAATCTGACTATCTCCCATATGTACATTTTTGCTAATTTGTCCAAGGGATTGGTCATCTTGATGGCAAAGAAGTAGGAAGACTTGGTAAGTCGGTCAATAGTTAGCCAGATGATATCATATCCTGAGCATGCCCTAGGCAATCCTGTCACGAAATCCATGATGATATGTTCCTACTTCCATTCCAGAATTGGTAATGGCTGAAGCAGCCCACCTGGGCGTTGATGCTTTGTCTTGACCTGCTGACATACCAAACACTTAGAAACAAAGTCAGCTACATCTCTTTCCATCCTGTTCCACCAAAATTGGGGTCCTATACTTTGATACATCTTAGTGCTTCTGGGATACATAATAAACTTTGAGCTATGGGCCTCTATCATGATGTCCCTTTTTAACTCACTATCACCTGGAACATCACCATGTCCTTGAATCTGAGCAACCCATCGGCATAGACTCGAAATTCTGAATTAACTCCCTGTTTTGTATCTTTCTTAAGGGCTGCTAAGGTGGAATCGGTAGACTGAGCTTCTTTTATTCTCTGCATTAACTCAAGTTGAACGGTTAGGTGGGCTAAACATGTGACTCTCTTCAGGTCCTAAAGTCGTACCTGTTGTGCGGTCCCTATTACTCTGCATTCTAAAACCATCAAATGAGCTAACATAGCAGCACTTTTCCTGCTGAGTGCATCGGCTACCACGTTGTTCTTACCTGGGTGATATAAGATGTCGTAATCATAGTCCTTGAGGAGTTCTATCCATCTTCTCTTACGCATGTTGAGATCCTTTTGAGTGAATATATATTTTAAGCTCTTATGATCAGTATAGATTTGAAAGGTCTTCCCATACAAGTAATGATGCAAAGTATTCAAAGTGTGGATAATTGCGCTCAGTTCTAAGTCATTGGTAGGGTATTTTTTCTCATGACTCTTCAACTGCCTAGACCCATAGGCTATGACCTTCCCATGCTACATTAAAACACAACCCAACCCTAGATAAGAGGCATCACTATAAACTGTATATCCACCCGATCCACTCGGCAAGGCTAACACAGGTGCAGTAGTCAACCATCTCTTTAGTTTTGAAAAACTTCTTTCACAGTCCTTGTTCTACTCAAACTTGATGTTCTTCTTTGTAGGCCGAGTCAGAGGAGCAGCTAGGCTAGAAAATCCTTCCACAAACCTACGGTAATAATCTGTCATCCCCATAAAGTTACGGATCTCCTTAACCGAGGTCAATTTTTTCTAACCGAGCACTACTTCAACTTTTTCAAGGTTCACCGACACTCCATCTTTTGATATGATGTGCCCTAGGAAGGTAATCTGCTCAAGCCAGAACCCACACTTACTCAACTTTGCATACAGCTTCTTTGCTCTGAGAACCTGCAAAACCTGAGTTAGATGGTGAGCGTGTTCCTCTATGCTTTTGAATAAACCAAAATATCATCGATGAACATAATGATGAACTTATTTAGGAATTGTCTGAAAACCCTGTTCATCAAGTCCATGAAGATGACTGGAGTATTGGTTAGTCCAAATGACATGATAAGGAGCTCATAGTGTCCATACCTGGTTCGAAAGGCTATTTGGGGAATGTCTTTTGCCCTGATCTTTACCTGATGATAACCTAAATGTAGGTCTATCTTGGAGAAGACCTGGGCACCCTGTAACTAATCAAAAAGATAATCGATCCTGGGGAGGAGGTATTTGTTCTTGATCGTGACCCTTTTCAGGCCTTTATAGTTAATACATAACCTCAACGTCCCATCTCCCTTTCTTGCAAATGTGACTCCAGCACCCCAAGGAGACACACTATGTTGGATGAATCCACTATCATGCAATTCAGTGATCTGTTTCATCAGTTTCTCCATCTCAACACGACTCATGTGGTAAGGAGGAACTAAAATAGGCTGGGTGCCTGGGTGAAGTTCTATAGTGAATTCGACTTTTTTGTCCACTGGCAATCTAGGTAGTTCATCCAAGAATACATATAAAAAGTCTCGAACCACCAGAATCTCTTGAATACAAATTTTTTTCTTGGGTTTGCATAGTTAGAGAAAACAGTCGGGTTAAAGTACTTGATAATAAGAGAATTTGCCATGAGGGAAACAAATGTTAAAAGATTTTATTAATTTGTAAATGACTCTTCATTAGGAGGGTTGAATACAACCTTCTTGCGAAAACAATCTACGGTGGCATGATACATTGCTAGCCAGTTCATTCCTAAAATTACATCAAAGTCCCCCGTGTTAATCTCTATTCGGTCCATACTCAATTTTCTATCTATATATCTATGACACAGGCTCTTTATACAACTTTTTCTAGTAGTGTCCTACTCTCAAGAGTAGACACAAATAACACATAATCAAGTTTTTCAGGTAATACATTTAATTTTAATGCAAAAATATGTGAATCAAATGAATGCGATGCACCGGTATTAATCAAAATATGAGCAAGATAGTTATAGATAATATACGTATCTTGTACCACATTCGGGTCAGCTTCTGCATCCTGCTGAGTGAGGTTGTAAGACTTGCCCTATGTGGAAGGTCTGGCCTGGTATTGGTTCCTCGGGCACTCCCTTGCATAATGTTGGGCACTATCACATATGTGGCAGGTGTTGTTGAGGGGATAGTAGGGTCGGTCCCCATGATCCTTGCCACAGTGCTGACAGGTCTTACTGTGCCCTACTGCTGGAACTTGAGGAAGAGCCTGAGTCATCGTCTTGGGTCTCTTATTCTGTTGAACAGGTGAAGTAGGTGCTAGTTTGCAGTATGGAGCCGAAGGCCTGAGGTTCTCTACTGCTGGAGGGAAGGTGCGAAGGTTCCTCTCCACTAACTGTGCCTTGGCTAGGACAGTCGAATAAGTTTTGCGCTCGAGCACAAACAACTGCTGTCTGATCTCAGGATGGAGACCCCACTCGAACCTTCTAGCCTTCCTGCCTTCATCAGTCATGCTCTCAGGGGAATACCGGCCCAACTCTAGGAACTTACCAGCATATTCCGATACAGTCATGTCCCCCTGGACCAAGTGTGCAAACTCTATCTCCTTCAGATATCGGAGATGCTCTAGAAGGTACTCTGCATGAAAGACCGTCAGGAACTATTCCCAAGTGACTGGAACAGGTAAGGTGGCCTGCTTGAGTTGCCACCAGCGGCCTGCCTCTCCCACCAGCATATAGGTAGCAAGAATGACTCTCTGTTCGGGAATCACCCCAAGAGTCATGAGTACCTTCTCTGTCTCAGCTAATCAGTACTTAGCCTCTTCAAAGGAGGTTATCCTTGTAAAAGCTTATGGGCTTAGTCTTTGTTTAGTCTTTTATACCTCTCGATGTAGCCTGGGTCCATCATGGGAGGAGCTGGGTCCCATAGAAGAGGGACTGGACTACACTAAGGATGGACTGGGTGGTCATGCGGTGGTATTGGATGATACGGTGGAGGCACCAGATTATACTGTGGTGGTTTCGGGTGATATAGTTAGGGCATCGGGCCATACTGTGGTGGTGTCAGGTGGTACTGTGGAAGAGCATGGTCGTACCGAGGTGGCTCGGGATCCTCTCGCTGTAGAGGTGGCTCAACCTGTGGCAGTGGGGGAGGGTTAGGTAGCTCCCTCCTTTCCTCCCGGGCTTGCTGGGCAGCAATGAGTCTCTCCAGTATCTCAAATAATCGGTCAACATCCTCTCGTAGCGAACCCTCTCGGGCTGCTCAGTTTAGTGGGGCCTTCCTCTCCTCATCCATCTGTACCTGCATTTCACAAGGAACAGTTGAGTGATAATTCATTATTTTTTGTGTTTCCTAATGATTTTGTGTAAGGAATGGGTCTGAGGAACGCGGCTTTGATACAAACTATAACGATCTCAGAAATTCTAAAGGAAATAAATTATAAATTTTGTACGGAAGCGAAATAAATAGTTAAGGTTTACATTCCTTATACAAAAACTTAAAGTCCTAAATAGTGCTACGGGAATTACCCTTTGAAGGAAATACAAAAAAATAAGAAAATTAAAAGAAAATAAATAAAATTGGCATCCTACTCGTAACCTTCTTGTGGATCGGGCTCTGAATTTTGGTCCTCTTGATCTGAAATTGTTAATAAAGGAATGAACTACATTAGCTCAGTAAGAATATCACTCTACTCACCCACACAGAAATGAAGGTTGGTAGAAAAAGCAAAACAACTAATGAAGCTCTTAATTAAGCAAATTCATTTATCATAAATAAAATTGTTTACCACCTACTTACCATAGCGAGATTTACAAAACAACTTATAGAGACAATAACATAACACATATCATGATCTCATATGCAATTAGTTGGAACAACAATTTTCTCTTTTATCAGTCTACTGGTATCCATGGGGGTTCATAGGGATGTTCCCATAACGCGTGAACCCTTTCCTTTAACATTTTCAATTAACGGGCCGTCTCCATACCCAGACTGGTATGAGCACCAAATTACAAAACCTCAATATCCCGTCCGGTATGAGGATGAAACGGACCGTCTTCATACCCTATCCGATATGAGCACAAAATTACTAAGTCTCGATACCCTGTTCGGTATGAGACAACATTTACGGTAGAGTTTTCTATACACCCGGTCCATCCACCATCTCCCAAGATATCCAGTAAGATTGTCGTTTCATCCATTCACTTAATCACACAGTTCCCCGTTTACCTTTAATCTTTAGTTTTCCAATTCAACCGTAATCACATAAAACAAATAATACATGCATTCAAATTCATAAAATAGATCAATCAGATACTATCATGCATTTAAACTGTAAAATCAATCAACAAAATCAACAGTGAATAATTTTCAGTTCTGACTTCATTAGTAACCCGTAATTAATTATGGATATTTTTTAAATTACACAAAATACCGTGTTTATTGTTAATTTACTTCAATTTCATAATAGAGAGTAGGGTAAGAGATTCTTACACAATTCGATACTCGAAAAGTGAAACTTATTTACCGCACATACCAGCAGTCCCCGGATTCCTTGAATTTTTCTTCGGAGTTAAAACGGGTTATAAGTATTTACAAACATTCCAAAAAATCCAAAAACAGTGTCAGAACCCCTTTTTGGCCAATTCTAGAATTCTGACATGGTGGCTTTGCCGTGCTCCGGCGATGGCACACTGCTCACATCGGCGGTCCACCTCGGGTTGGCTATTTTTTGCTAATTTTGCATCAATCCCTATGAGAAAACACGTTAAGGGGGCTCGGTTGGCCCAAAAAAATGAAAAATTGAGACTCACTGGCAGCAGGGTTCTCCGGTGCGGCGAATCTGTCGGCTCAACTTTGTGGTCGAGTGTTTTGTTTCGATCAACTTGTAGAGAAGGAAACGGTGGTTACAATGATGAAAGAATTATGCATAACGGGAATCGAGAAGGGCCTCATTGGAGGCAATTTTTGAAATTTTTCGTGGCGGCATCGCGGGGCTTTGCCCGCTATTTTCGACCAATTTGCTTATATTTTAGCTCTGATTTGGCCATGAAGGTATTTAAAATTGAATTTCGAGCAAAGGAAGAAGTTTTTACCTCTTTTGGTGGTCGGAAGTGGCTCCGACGCGACGGCAGGCGGCAGTGGCTCTCCTTCCCAATGGCTGGGTCTTCTTCTCCGGTGAGGGTGTCTGGCGACTAGGGTTAGGGTTTGGTGTGAAGAGGGTTATTTATATCCATCCTCTTTAATCTAGGCCGTCCATTGCGTTTTATCTGGATCGTCTGATCGCGATTAAATAGGAAGTAGATCTAGACTGTTGATCGCGTTTACATCTAACCATCCGATCGTATCTGAGGAGTGATGCATCTAGGTCGTCCATGCACGCAGGAGCGGATCTGGGCCGTCCGATCGTGGGCACGTGGATCTCCCGCGTGGCCTCACGCGTGGCACTGCGTCAGTGTCCCTTGCCACGCGGCGCGTTCTGGTTCGTCAAGGCTACTGACTGGGCATCCTACGTGGCACAACTTTTCTAAATTGCGTTTGACCTTCGGTTTTCTATTTTTCTTTCAAAAATACCCCAAAACCCAAATTTTCACCCATTTTTTCTAAAATTATTTTCAATTTCATCCTTCACTTAATTTTCTTCATTTTCATATTAAATTAAAATTAAAAAATTATGTTTATAAATTAATTTTAAATTACATAAAAATTAATTGGGCATTACAAAATCAACTTTACTTATATATTCAATTCCACTAATATTCTTACGTAATAAAATTGAAACACGAAAACATATACTTAATTAAAGATAGAATTGATCTAAATTATAATATTATTGTGACTTGATTTTTTATTATATTTGTTTTGTATTCTTATTCTACTATATAAAATTAAAACTTAAACTAATTGAACATAAAATATTTATATTGATACCACTTTCTTTCAGTTATATGTAGATAATATTTTCTAATTTTTGATTATATTTTGTTATCATTTGTTCATATTGTATTAATATTTCTTATTACTATTTATTACAATATGGTTGTGAATTTTATTAGTCAATTAGCATGATAGCAGAATAGGATGATAAGAAAAAAAATTATTAAGATATTAATAAATATAGTTAAATATGATAGATAAAGTAACTACAAATAGATATATATAAAGATGTTATAACTATATCTTTAAAATTAAAGTCTTATAAACAGAGATATTAAAACAATATTTTTAAAATAAAATTTAATGTCCTAGAATACTTAAATTAATCTTTAGCAAATTTAACCTGAATGTAAATGGATTTGGCTTACAGTATCTCTAAAAATATAATGTGAAAACAACCTCTACACCATTAGATTAAGTTACTATATAAGTTTAAAAGTACTCACAATGGTTTATTGCATCATTCATCTCTTTCAAAAGAACTGACAAAATAATAAAACAATATAACAATCATAATTATTAAATTAACAAAAACTATTATAGTGACAGCAATTTAAATTTGAGTTTTAGCCCTTGTCTCGTCGAATAATCAACAAAATTTAAAGGAATCCCAACCTTAGAGAGAGAGAGAGAGAGAGAATTATAATTGAAATAAAACAAAAATCTCTATCAGACAAAATAACTATGGGTTCCCTAGTATTTTGTTTCATACTATCAAAAACGGAAAAACAAGATAGAAAAGATACCACCAAACATGAATGAGTAGAAAAAGAGAACAACGAAGCATACAGTAAAATGAAACAGTGGGCTATTCAAATTCAATTTGTCGAAACATTAAATCTAGTGGCACCAGCCTCATAATTTCCGGTAGGAGGCTATTTGGGGAACTACCAAGCTGCAATCCCACATACTATGTCCCTAATGCATCATGATTAGGCACATAGATTTGTCATAAAATTATTTCACAATCTCAAACAGCATCTAATACATTAATTGATGAAAATATTCAAAAAAAAGTAAAACATTAAACATTCATCAACATTTAATCCCAAAGCATTTCGAAAGGAAAATTTTTATTTTTATTTTTATTTCTTACATAATATGAAGGTGTAATGGTAGGTAATTTGGCTAAATCATGTCATTTAAAATTGAAAACCTATAACGAAAAAGGACCTAGCCAAGCTCCTATGAAAATCCCAAATTGACTTGTTTTAGTTCTCATGGCCAACACCCTGGCCATGAGTATTAACCAAGGAAGGGATACCTAGATTGTTAATAGATTGACTACCATCTTGAGTATAAGCCCCATTTTTGAGTATTTGACGAGCTTTATTCAAGATTGAAATTAATGTTATTATCTCACCTAACTGGAGCAACTCAATTGGGATGGTCATCAAGTTGTAGAACTGCCTCCACTCCATCAATTGGTTGTCGTCGCACTCAAGAAGGCACTCATTGAGCCATGATATTGATTCCTCGCCACCATCCTTGACGTCGTTTATGGTTGTGTCACCATCAGAAAAATGGAGGAAAAAAGCTTTGGTGAGAGGCGTCATAGTTAGCATTATCTACACTGTGCAGAGGGCACAAATTTGTGTTGGTTTCTCAAATAAGTTCGATCTAAAGGTTGAAAAAGGAGTTCACCAAGTCCTTAATCTTCGGATTTTTTTGGGTAAGGCTTCATATCAGACATCTTCGCATTCCTACAATAGAAAATATATGAAAATAATGATAATAACTAGTTATTGCTAAAAATTAAAAGATTTTGAGAATAAAAGATATATTTATAGGCTTTTAGAATGCAACTAGTAACTCAAATGAATATGTGTTTCACTTTATCGGATTGATTATTTTAATTTCTTATCAAATAAAACATTACTAGTCAAAATACATTAAAAAAGGCTTATCTTTTATCATAAAAATAGAATGAAATATAAAAAAAAGGAAACAATTCTTAATTTTAATAATTTAAATTATAACAGATTTCAGTAATATAAAAAGAAACGAAAATTAAGGTAAAGAATATAGCTAAAAGATTTCTTTCCCATTTAGGCTACCCAATGCATATATCGCCCTCAACTCTTAAGATATATCTAAAATAATGTATTATTATTATTATGAAATTCTTTTATAAATCTATAATTAGTTCAAACGTGATTAGATGAAAATTCTAATTTAAGGTAATAAAGATTATTAGTCTAAAAAATTCTCCAATAATCTATCATTTTTCTTATAAACTTAAACATACTAAACATTGAATTACTTTAGTAAACTAAAATTATAGACTTCATACAATAATACTGCAAAAAAAAAAATCACTTATTTAACTAATTTTTATTAGTTAAAAAAATCACTAAATTGACAATAATTACTTGGCCATACACGTTTTTGGCTCATTATATATACATTATAAGCAAAGAGTTTTGTTTTTATCCATGTAATTGGTGCCAATCTTGTGCTCCATTTACATCAAAACATTCAATACAATTCCATGTATGCTAATGATTTAAAGAAAGTAAACATACTTTAGAAATTTGCATTCAAAATAACAATGACTACTACACCATATTTATAATAAAAAGAGAAGCAATCCACTTTCACATCTTCAATTTTCTTATCCTCCCACAATGAAAATGCCTTACATTATATTATATTATAGCTTACTTATATCATATAGTTTTTTTTTCTCTTAAAAATAAATTTTATAGTTATTTTCGAAGTGGGTTTGATTCTTAACCCAACTAAAAGTCATATCTTATAATTCATTGGCGCATAAAATTTTGTGGCAAAAAATAAACTTGTCTTTCTGTTTGCTTACAAATTTCCTAAATGTAAGAATAAAAATCAAATTAGAAAGGGGGAGTATAATATGTATATATGTATATATACACATATAATTGTATCAAAATTAATAATCGTGTCAAAATTTATAATCGTGTCAAAAGTCGGCACAGATGGTGATATTGAGATAGAAGAGTTCACAAATCTCAGTAATGAAACAATGTATGTATAATATGTGTATATATATATATAGACAAATGAGCGTATTACAGCTTTAATATTTTCTATTTACACTCTTCTTCTTTATCAATTAAATTACATGATGAAAGTACCATTAATATTCTTTCTTTGAAGTTTTTATTTGCCCACAAAAAGAACTAAGATCAGCTCAGTCAAATTTTGAGCTTTAGATTTGAGGAACTGGAAGAAAGGATCTTGTTATGCGGATAATCAATGTTCTTAGGTTAATACTCGTTTATCAGGCTAACACTCTGTTTGAATTGTAATAAATAATAGGATTTTAATGTATGGTATTCCACAGGTGTGAGAAAATCATGTTTGTTTCAACTTCTAATGGAAACAAATGGTATCTGACTGACAAATTTAGGATGAATTTTAAAACCACCGAATCGGTGGTATGTGAATGGCATGTTACTTTTTTTTTCTTTTATACCTTCATAAAATATACTTAATTCTATTTTTATCCTCACAATTTATTATTTATTTTATTAAATATAAAAAATTAGTTTGTAATAATTATTTATTTAAATACAAATGTAATTATATTGGTAAACAATTTAATTTTTTTTTATTATATACTTCTTATATACTGCTTACTAATATCATCCTATCATCCAAATAAAAATATGCCATTAACATACATTAATATACAATCATCCAAACATAAAAAATTTTGTCATCTCCATCCTATGTCATTGTCATCCAATTACTGCCATTACCATACATTAATTAATCATCACTAAAATTTATCCAAACAGGGTGTAAGAGGCCATCTCTACATGTCGTGATTATTGAAAGGTACTTCGTATCCAAATGCTCACCGGACTCGACAATGGAGGAAGAACTTTACTTTGACTTGCTGCAAAAATGCACCAATAGCTCTACTCTGCAACGTGGAAGAGCCATTCATGCTAATATAATAAAAGAGTATCTTCCTTTTTCATATTTTACTCAAAACAATCTTCTCAATATGTATACAAAGTGTGGGGATCATATTAGTGGGTACAAAATGTTCGATGAAATGCCTGAAAGAAATGTGGTGTCCTGGTCCCCCATCATTGTTGGCCTTGTCCATATGGCTGCCCTAGTGATGCTCTGTTTTTGTTCAGTTGTATACTTCGGGATGGAACTTCAAGACCCAACCAGTTCACCCTGGTAAGCGCACTTCAAGCCTGCTCGTTGTATGATGATTTGGCCTCCGCTTTCCAAGTTTACTCGTTCGTTATTCGTTTGTGATTCAAGTCGAATATCTTCTTGATGAATGCATTTTTGACAGCAATGATAAGGCATTGTAAGCAGGGGGAATCTCTGGAGGTTTTCGAGAATTCCCAAGATAAAGATATTGTGTCTTGGAATGCCATGATGGCAGGTTACCTGCAGTATTCTTACTTTCATGTTCCTGCATTTTGGTACTGAATGATTCATGAAGGGGTGAAGCCTGATAGCTTCACATATGCAACTGTTCTTACTGGGTTAGCTGTACTTTCTGATTTAAAAATGGGACTACAAGTTCATGCACAGCTTGTAAAATCTGGTCATGGGGGTGATGTTTGTGTTGGGAACTCTTTGTCTGATATGTACATATATTGGTAGATGGATTCAAAGCATTTGGTGAAATGCCACAAAGAGATATGTGTACTTGGACATAGATGGCTGCCGGATGTCTGCACTGCGGGGATCCAGCCAAAGTGCTTGCAGTCATTGCAAAGATGAAGCAGATGGGTGTAAGACCAAACAAATCCACTCTAGCTACTGCTGTTAATGCTTGCACAAACTTACCTTCATTGGATGAAGGAAAAAACGTTCATGGCTTGAGAATTAAGCTAGGGATTGAGATTGATGTTTGTGTAGATAACCCATTGCTTGATATGTATGCAAAATATGGATGCATGGATGATGCTTGGAGTGTTTTTCAGAAAATGAATCATCACTCTGTGATTTCATGGACAACAATGATAATAGGATGTGTGCAAAATGGTTAAGCTAGGGAAGCTCTTGAGATTTTTGATAAAATGAGTATTAATGGGATAAGACCCGAATTATATCACATTCATTTGCGCACTTTATGCTTGTAGCTAAGGAGGATTCATCCATGAAGAATGGAAATATCTCTCATCCATGACCAACATCTATGGAATTTTGCCAGGAAATGAGCATTATGCATGAGTGGAGAAATATATTTTTACATTTGTTGGATTTAGTGGATTGATTTTAATTATAAAAAAAAACTTAATATATCATTATAATTGTATTTCCTGAATTTTATCTTAGATATGAAATAAATTTATGAAGATTGTAAAGGAAATATGTCTGAGAAAGTTTTTCATAGAAGAAATCAGATATTTAAGATGAATCAAGACCTTAAAAATTAAATTGAAAATTAAAGCATTATTTAATTAGTGATTTCAAATATTAATCCTTAGCTAATTTTTTCTCATTTATTAAAACTAGAGCAATTAGCTCAGCTTTCTATTGTTAGATTTAAAATAATATTTTATTTTTTAGATTTTAAATATTGAAGATAAATATGTCGTTCATGATGAAGGAAAATCTTATCTGTGAGGTTGGTGGTAATAGTAGAGAATGATCCCCTAGGTGCATTCAAGTAATAGAGTTTGTTTCTGACTTCAGTTTGTCCAATAATCTTTCCTAAATTTCGGTCCTAAAAGGCACAATGAGAAGAGTCAACTATAACTTTACAATTCAATTTTTGTAATAATTTACTTACTAACACAATATTGATATACAAGTTAGAGACATTAAATACATTTTTCTAAACAATAGTAGAACTAAGTTTAATGTGTTAATTGCCTTTAATAATGTTAAGGGAATCATCTACAGTGATAACCTTTCTATCGCTTGGATATGAGACGTATATATAAAAATATTTTGAAGTATTAGTCATATGATATGTAATTATTAAGTCTATAATCCAAGAGTTTTCAAAGAATTTATCTGAAATATTTAGTTCTCGTGAGATAGAAGTTATACCTGAGCGTGCCAATAAATCGATACTTATTTATTTCTCTTGAAGCTCAAGTTGTGCCTTTAATCTTCTAACCTTTGTTTTAAACTTACTAAGATATGAAGTTGTCATATTGAGATATGCTCTAATAATTTGGGATGTACTCTCTGGAACACATGGCTACATGAAGTTATTCATGTCTAGTCATGATGAAGGCGCTAAAGAGGAGCTTATCATGAGTCACCACTTGCTGCGACTAATGGTGGAGATGGTTTGTCCTGTGGAGGTTGGTGGACTACGAAGGCTGACTTTTTTTAGATTTTTGTTTCAGTAATGAAGACTAAATAGAATTTGTAAAAGAGTTCAAAGATTTTTTAATATAAATCTCTAATACCATATTAAGAGTGATTTTTGATTGATGTGTGTAATACTCAGGCCTAGAATTTAGCTCGGAATTAATTTCAACATAAAAAAATATATATAAAAACCTATTTTTGAAATTAATAAACTTTAAGTTAATGTAAAATTATGAAAAAAAAATAAGTTGAGGATGAAACTGAAAATAATTTTGGGAAAAAATGGTGAAAATTTGGGTTATGATGGTGTTTTTGAAAGAAAAATCAGAAACTATGGGTCAGAACGCAATTAAAAAAAATTGTACCATGTAAGATCGCCCAATCAGCAGCCTTGACGAACCGTAGCACGTTGCGTGGCAAGGCACGCTAACTTAGTGCCACGCGGGAGGCCACGCTGGCAATCTGCATGCCCCGCGATCAGACGGCCAGGAAGCGTTCCCATGCGCGTGGACGGTCCGGATCAATTCCCTCACCAGGCGCGATCGGACGGTCAAAATTAAACGCGATCAGACGGTCGAGATCAAACTACGATAAACAGTCTAGATTTATTTCTTCTTTAAAAGCGATCGGACGGTCAAAATCAAATACGATGAACGGTCTAGATTTACGCAAAATGAGTATAAATATTTTGCATCATACTGAATCCAAACCCTAGCCACCATCCTCCCGCCGGAGAAGAAGAACCAGTTGCCAGAGAAGTGAGCCGACTGTCACCTACCGCTGTGCCGGAGCCACCTCCGACTGCCAAAAAAGGTAAAAATTCTTTCATTCGCTCAAAATTTGATTTCGAGCACCCCCATGGCCAAATCCATCTACTTTTGCAGGGGCATCCTCTTTTGAAGAGGCTAAGTATTGGTTAGTTGAGATAAAGAAGGCTTTCACAACTCTTGAGGTGGTTCCCAAACATAGAGTTATACTCCCCACCTATTTACTGGTGGGAGAGGCAGGTCACTGGTGGCAATCTAAGCAGGCCACCTTGTCCATCCTAGTCACTTGGGAACAGTTCCTGATGGCCTTCAATGTTGAGTACCTCCCAGAGCATCTCCAACATTTGAAGAAAATAGAGTTTGCACACCTAGTCCAGGGTGATATGACTGTGTCAGAATATACCCAAAAATTCCTAGAGTTTGACTGTTATTCCCCTGAGAGTATGATGGATGAAGGCAGAAAGACAAGAAAGTTTGAGTGGGGCCTCCACCCTGAGATTAGACAACAGTTGTATGTGTTCAAGCTCAGTACTTACTTAGCCATCTAGCCAAAACACAACTAGTGGAGATGAACCTTCGCAATTTTTTTCAAGCAATAGGGAACCTCAGGCCCCCGGTTTTGCACTGCAGACCAGCACCCACTATACTTGTTCAGCAGAATAAGAGACTTAGGCTAGTGACTCAAGCTCCTCCTCAAATTTCAGCAAAAGGACACGATAGGACTTGCCAGCACTGTGACAAGGATCATGGAGACAAACCATACTATCGCCTCAATAATACATGTCGTATATGTGGGAGTGCCAGCATTATGTGAGAGAGTGCCCGAGGAATCAGAACCAGACCAAACCTCCTATCCATGGTAGAGCTTACAATCTCACTCGGCAAGATGCAGAAGCCAACCCAGATGTGATACAGCGCAAACCTAAAAAGAAATTTATATTTAAGAGATTTTGGTAGTCTGAGACTTTTCGGTTGTGTTTTCTGATGAACTACCCAGACTGACAATGGACAGAGAAGTTGAATTTACCATATATCTTCAGCCAGACACCCAGCCTATCTCGGTTGCTCCTTACCGCATGAGTCGTGTTGAGATGGAAAAGCTGAGAAAACAGATCAATGAATTACAAGATAGTGGATTCATCAGACATAATGTTTCCCTTTGGGGTGCTGGAGTAACATTTGCAAGGAAGGGGGATGAGACGTTAAGGTTATATATTGACTACAAAGGACTGAACAGGGTCACGATCAAGAACAAGTACCCACTCTCTAAGATCGATGATCTTTTTGATCAGTTGCAGGGTGCCCAAGTCTTCTCTAAAATAAACCTGCATTTAGGTTACTATCAGGTAAAGATCAAGGCAGAAGACATTCCCAAAACAGCTTTTCGAACTAGGTACGAACACTATGAGTTCCTGGTCATGCCATTTAGACTAACCAACGCACCAGCCATCTTTATGGATTTGATGAACAGGGTCTTCAGACAATTCTTGGATTAGTTCATCATTGTATTTATCGATAATATCCTGATCTATTCAAAAAGTAGAGACGAACTCACACGCTCACCATCTGACTCAGGTTTTGTAGGTTCTTAGAAAAAAAGAAGTTATATACAAAGTTAAGTGTGGGTTCTGCCTCGAGTAGACTACCTTCCTAGGGCACATCATATCAAGGGATGGAATGTTAGTAAACCCCAAAAAAATTGAGGCAGTACTTGGTTAGGAGAAATTGACATCGGTCAAGGAGATTCGTAACTTTCTGGGGATGGCAGGTTATTATCGCAGGTTTGTGGAAGGATTTTCTACCCTAACTGCTCCTTTGACGCAACTCATAAAGAAAAACGTCAAGTTTGAGTAGAACAAGAACTGTGAAATGAGTTTTTTAGAACTAAAGAAACAGTTGACTACTACACTTGTGAAAGGAGCAATTAAGAAAAATTGAGCAATATAGGACCATCCAGTCAGCAACTTCGACGAACCAAAGTACGCCGCGTGGCAAGGCACACTGAGTCGGTGCTACGCGGGAGGCCGCACTGATGATTCGCGTGCCCCACAATCGGATAGTCCGAAAGTATTCCCGTGCGCGTGGACGATTTAGATCCGTTCCCTCCTTAGGCACAATCGAACCCTCGCAATTAAATGCAATGAACGGTTCAGATTCATTCCCTCTTTAAATACGATCGGACGGTCGAGATCAAATCGCGATGAATAGTGTATATTCATTTCTTCTTTAAAAGCAATCAAAATAGTTGAGATCAAACGCGATGAACGGTCCAGATTTATACGAGATGAGTGTAAATATTTTGCATCATACTGAACCCAAACCCTAGCCTTCAGCCTCCCGCTAGAGAAGAAGAACCAATCACCAGAGAAGGGAGTCGATTGTCGCTCGCCGCTGCGCCGTAGCCACCTTCGACTGCTAAAAATAGTAAAAACTCTCTCATCTGCTCAAAATTTGATTCTGAGCATCCTATGACCAAATCAGAGTAAAAAGAACAGTGTGTGAGCCAAAAACTGCGGGCAAAGCCTAGTAGAGCTGCCACAGGCAAAACCCAAAACCTCTTTCGATGATTGCCTTTTCGTTTCCCATTTCATGTGATTTTTCCATCATTGTGTTCACCGTTTTATTTTCTACAAGTTGACTGAAGAAAAATGTCCAACCACGAAGGTGAGCCAGCAGAGCTGCCACACCGAAAAATTTCACCGTCAATAGGTTTCCATTTTTTGACATTTTTTGGCCAACCAAGCCCCCTAACGTGTTTTCTCGCTAGGATGAGTATAAAACTGACTGAAACCGATCAAAACTAGCCGAAAATAGCAAAGCCGAGGTAAATCACCACTGCAGGCGGTGGTGTTGTCGCCGGAGCACAACTGTGTCGCAGTGTCAGAATCTCAAAATTGGCCCAAAAAAAATTTTAACACCGATTTTGGGTTTTTTTAGGTACGTGAAGCATGTTTTAATCTTTGCAGGAAAATTCAGAAAACCTGGGGACCGCCAGTAGGCACAGTAGAAAGTTCGGTGTTTTGGACACCGATTCAAGTAAGAATCCCTCACTTTATTCTTTGTTACGAAATTGAAGCTTAATAATCGATAATATGGTATTTGTATAAATTAGAAAATTTTGAGAATAATTATAGGTTACTAATGGAGCCAAAACTGGTTAGTTATTTATTTGTCCTGTTTAACTGATTGTTGAATTTACAGCTTTAATTATATGATGATATACTGGAATGGTTAATTGATTCAATTGTGCTTCCTTGATATATATATTGCTTATCGTGTTTGATTTACGGTTAATTTGTGAAATTAAAAATTAATATGCAAACGAGAAATTGTTTAGTCATGTGAATTAATGAATGACAGCCTTACTAGATATCTTGGAAGATGGTGGACGGACCGGGTACATAAAGAACCCTACCGTGAATGTTGACTCGTACCGGACTGGATATCGAGGGTGATATTTTTGGCGCTCATACCGGACGGGGTATGGGAACGGCCCGATTTACCCTCATACCGAATGAGGTATTAAGAGATAGTATTTTTGGCACTCATACAGAACGGGGTATAGGATAGCCCGATTCACCCTCATATCGGATGGGGTATTGAGGGATGATATTTTTGGTACTCATATTAGACGGGGTATGGGGACAGTCGGTTAGTTGACAATGTTGGATATTAGTTCACGTGTAGTGGGACATCCCTATGGGCTCGTAGGGATACCAGTAGGCGAATAAAAAAGGAAAACTGTTGTTCTTGCTCACTTGAATATGAGATTAGAATGTTATTTGAGTTATTGCCTTTATAGGTCGATTTTGGAAATCTTGCAACAATAAATATATGCAATAAATAGTTTTCCTAATGATAAATGAATTTATTTAAATCAAGAGCTCTATTGGTTGTTTTTATTATTTTTACTAACTTTCAGTTTCTGTATCGGTGAGTAGTGTGATATTCTTACTAGGCTAATGTAGTTTACCCTTTCATTAACTATTTTACATCAGGAGGACCAAGACCCAAATCTCGACCAACAAGAGGGTTGTGAATAGTTCACTACACGGACTCCCTTCAAAAGGTAATGAAGGTCGTTCTAGAATGCTCAGTATATTGTCTTCTGTTTATTTTTTTTATTTTCGTTGTTTCTTTTAGAATGAACATTCTCGTAGCCCTATTAGGCATTCTAAATTATTGTGTAAGGAATGTGAACTCCAAACTCTATTATTTTGCTTCCACATTTAATCTATGACTTTATTTCCTTTTAAGTTTCAGGCCTTTATATGTGTATTTTTTTAATATTATAATTTTATATATACAAGTTTTCTAAAATAGAAAATAAAATAAATAATAAATTGTAATTAATTACAGATGGTATAATATATCTTTAAACCTTAATTTTTTTATCTGTAAACCCTAATTTATTTATTATTTAATATCTTGATTTACTTTTTCTTTAATACTCTGATTTACTTTCTCTTTAATGCCCTACTTTATTTTCTCGTTATTATCTTGATTTACTTCCCTCTTTAATCCTTACAATTGTCATCATCATCACATCTTTAATATCATTACCATCATTGTCGTTATCAATTACGTTAGTGCCGCAACTTTTAT